>NW_003314280.1:2021023-2035290 GCF_000143415.4 Selaginella moellendorffii | reverse complement strand
AATGTTTTAATATCACTTCATGCTTTTATTCCTTCACTCCTTAACTATACACTCAAAAGTTGTTCTATACTCCAATTCCTTCATTCCTTAACTATATGTTTAGAAATTTAATTCTATCTTTTTTTTTCAGTGGACCAATGCTCTAAAACTCGTGCCCTTGGCCCACATGGCTAAGGATTAGATTTTACTCCGTAGTTATATTAAAGTAAATCACTATAGGGTATAGGGTGAAAATCACATATACTACATTTAGTTGGTATCAGAGAATGAGTCTCAGTAAGTATTATCCAATGAAATTAAGAATCCAATTTTATTATGTATGCATAAATAAAAAAATGATTCAAGTGGGTTCACATTTGGTTACTATGACTTCACATGCATCTCTTGGATATAAATTTTAGTTACTTTTTTGGGTTTATGAGTAAAATATATTAGTAATTTGAGATTACATTTTGAGTTGGTAGGATTAATGTTAGCCTATTAGTGGTTCCTATGAGTTTTTTCATATTATCATAGGTAAAAGTAAAGTTTTATTAGGTTTATAATAAGTGGCAAAGAGGCTTCCACTCATAATCATGCTTAGGACGGATCCACTAGTGCCGTGCTATATAGCTACAGACTCAATTAAGATTTTAGGGATTATTTTATTGATTCAAATTTTCATTACTATGCTCTCTCATAAACTTTTCTTAGATTAGATAAAAGCAATTTGAATGCAAGCTTGAGGTTTAGTCAAAGTTGATTCTAAAAAAAGAGTCATTAGAGACAAAGGATCAAACATGTAAATTATTTTCTTTTTTATAAAAGATAATTTGGAATGAGGTGTAACTCATTACTTATGTTCACATCATGCAATTAGAATCCCTAATGTTAGTTATAATGGCATTACAAATGGTAGAGAGAAGTAAAGTGCTAAACTATTTTGCTTAGACTTGCTATTGAAAGGCATGAGTGACAATACTTAATTATTGGATGAAGAAGGTGTAATTAAGGCATTGACAATACTAACACTTATGTTAGCAGAAATGGTATTATTATAGTAAGTGATAAGGAATTTTCCTTAGAACTTGATTTTTTATGTTAGTTTTTTTATTTTTGTTTTGGTTTCATATTAGATCTTGAAGGTAATTAAAGAAGAGTGTAAGTATAATATGGATATTCAAATACATAATCTTCATGATTAAGTTTTGGGTATTCATTAGCATTTATGGATATCATTTTCGATGCTAGATATATGGTAATGATTTTCAATGTTTAAGTATATTATTGGGTCATGAGAATTTACATTAAGTTGAACCTATTTGAAGTTGTAGGTAGGAAGAAATTAGTTAAGTCTTGAAAATTTGCATTTGTAGATAGAGAATCATTTTTTACCTAAGATGGGAAATTTGAAAGAAAGAAGGAAGGAAAGATGGGGAGTAGGTGGTGGTAAAAGAAAGGGAAGTAACTGATTTTTACAAAAAAAATTATACTTTTCTAATAATCAATATGTTAATCATTTTACCCAAAAATCATTTTGTTTTTCTTGAGTTATTGCAAATTGGTGAAAGGGTTAGAATTGAATTTAGTAGGTTATTTGTATGATGTGGTCCAAAAAAGATGTTAACTTTTGAGGCTAAAGGCAGTTGAGTTTAATAGAGTTTGGAGATGAAATAGAAAAGTGTCTAGTGCATTTTTCTAAAACGATAACTCTTGTGCCTTTCTTCTGTAACATTATGTTTGGTGGCAAATTGCAATTTGTATTAGGCTAAACTTTATATGAGTAGTGAAGTCTCACTTTTCTTCACTTAGCACGCTTTAGTTGAAAATAGTGATATCCAACTTAATTGTTTATGGTTAAGGTATTAGTACTCATATTATAACTTTATCCAATAGGAAGTTATATACTTATGAGTTTATCTAATAGTCTTCACTTTAGTTTCAACTAAGTGTTGATTATTCATAGCTAGTTGTTAGATAAATGTGTTAGTGAGCTTATTATTGTACAAGTATATTAGAATAGCTATTTTTTATATACTTATCCATATTCATATATGTTGTACCTAGAGTGTTTTTCATTGGACAAATATATGGCTTAATGATATGAGTTTGGTGTTGAGTCATATAAAGGCAAGTTGGAAAGTGATTATTAATTATTTTACAATTTGTGATTGTTTATAGACTTTGTTAAAGATTGTTGACATTTAACTTAACTCAATGATGATTTAGCAGTGGTGGGCTTACATTATCAAATGGTGTTACAAGGGATCATGTTGTTAGGTTTATATGGTTTTCTGATCTTGGCATATCATGGTGATTCACTCTTTGATAATATGTTATAAGTAACTAAGTATTGTTGAAAGATTGGTCTTAAATACTAAATAAAGTATTTTTAATCTTGGTTAGTTTAGTTGTTAAAAAGCTTTAAATGGTAGTTCATTTTTGCTTTCTCTTAGCTTTCTTTTAGTGTTGATAACATTGAAATGATGCATTAATATTGACATTAAGATTGGAGTGAGATGAGATATTTCTTCATAAGCATATTGAGACAATTGGATTTTCTATCTATGATGGTTTAAATGGTAGGTGATTAATTAGGCTTATTAAAGATGGACATTTTGTTTTGCTATTCTCAATAAAAATAGTATTGATAATTTGGCTATACCTTTGTGTCATTAGCATTTATACATTTTAGTAATTAAAACATTTATTGGTATTCAAAAAAGTTAAGTGGTAAGTTGGATTAGCTGTATTCTAGATGAAATTATTTAATATTTGGCTTAATCTTTGAAATTTTAACCTTTGGTTTTTCCTTGAAAAGATGATTTATAAATATGTTTATAAACTATAAATACAAGATTAATCTAAATGAATAAGAACCATTAGATGGTAGAATAATCTAGAATATCCAAATATATTCTTTGTGTATTTACTCAATTTATAAACTTATGTAAACCCTTTTTAGTATATTCTTTTTTATTCTATCATATAATGGTTGATATGCAAGAAGATTAATTTTGTGTTTATAAATTACAAACATGCTTATATTATGAAGTGAGTTATATCTTGTTATAAAAGATAGATTCATAAATAATTAATTTGGAGATCACTTATTGTGCATAACTTTATTATATTTAGTTTTTGGATTGATGCAAAATATGCTCTTCATTAGTTTTGCATTATAAAGATTTGACTTATAGAAGTATTAAGAAGGATATTATACCATAATTTCTTTTTGAGCATAAAATTTGGAAATAGGGTTTTTCAAGCTTTTGATTCTTTAAGTTCTTATAATCATTAATTCATTTTTTAAAAGTTGTTGAGGAAGGCAATTTGTTGATTATCCTTGCTTAATTATTATTCATGTTAGATGATTTGCCATTCTTTAGGATAATGGATTGTTATTCAATGGTGGTTATGCATCTTTATTAATGGAATGACTTACAATCTTTTGTGATGGTAAATTGTTATTTTGATAGCTTTTGGCTTTGCACATTACCATATGTTATTTTTGGTGTATTGTAAATTAGTTTTTTGGGTTTAAAATATTGGTAAGATATTGCTAAAGCATGCTGTAAGCAACCAAAGAGAACGACTTGAGAGACGATCCATGGGGTTCAAATATAGAGGGAAAGGGCTCATGAATAAAAAAGAGTGCACCCCTTTTTCCAATTGGTTAAGGGTGTTGGGATACTTGGGGTTAAGCATCCCTGGGTTTGAATAGTACTGGGCTGGGTGACCTCCCGGGAAGTCTAAACTCAGAAGTTTACATTTAGTATCAGAGAGGTTTTAGGTCCAACTCTGTTGGTTGGCTAAGGGAATCACACCACATGTTGAGAGGTTTTAGGTCCGACTCTGTTGGTTGGCTAAGGGAATCACACCACATGTTGATTGACATCTGGGTGGTCTAACTTGCTCCTACTGGGCTCGACCCGAGGGGTACATTTAGTATCAAAGGGGTTTCAGGTCCGACTCTATTAGTTGGCTAAGGGAATCACACCACATGTTGATTGACATCGACCCGAGGGGTACATTTAGTATCAAAGGGGTTTCAGGTCCGACTCTATTAGTTGGCTAAGGGAATCACACCACATGTTGATTGACATCTGGCTGGTCCAATTTGCTCCTACTGGGCTCGACCCGAGGGGTAGGGTGTCAAGAGAGCGAGGCTCTCGGGAGAGCTGCGGCTCTCAACTTCCGTTCACGAGGGCATGAATTTGCAAAGAAGCGTGGTGGATTGTAAGCAACCAAAGAGAACGACTTGAGAGACGATCCATGGGGTTCAAATATAGAGGGAAAGGGCCCATAAATAAAAAAGAGTGCACCCTCTTTTCCAATCGGTTAAGGGTTTTGGGATATTTGAGGTTAAGTGTCCTTAGGTTTGAATAGTATTGGGCTGGGTGACCTCCCGGGAAGTCCAGACTCAGGAGTTTACACATGCTTAACCAACTCTAATTCCTTTATATTATTGACTAAAATTTATTTAAATTACCTAGATTGGTATTTTGTATGAATGGGTGTTTGTTAGCCTTGCAATATTCATTCTATTCTGTTTATTGTTGTTAAAGTTGGTTTTGATAAATTATGATGTTATTTTTTTCAAATGATATATTTACAAATATTTTACTTGTCTAATCAATGATATTTTATGTTATTTAAGCTATATTTTGTAAATTATTTTTCAAGTTTTTTACAATATTTGGTAGTTAGATATTATTATTAAGTTTCTTGATGATATATTTACTATTAAATTTTGTTAGATGGTTATTCCTATATCTTCAAAATATAATAATCTTGGTGGTTTTAAGCTAGAGTTTGAACCTATATCACTCAACACTTCCAAAATCCCTAACCTTAGTAATTTGATTTATTAGATGATAATTTAATTCAAATAATTTTTATTTTAATATTCACTAATAATTTGGTCTCTAAAATATCTTTGTCTATGACTTCAATATTGTCCATCTATTGATCTTTATGTTTAAGCTAGTATAGGTAAATTAGTTTCAACACTTCATGTGTATAATGAAATCTTTAGTCATGGGGTAACTATTGTAAACTGATTAGATAACTCACTTGATGTTCTTTATTCCGTCAAAAGGGTGTGGCCATATAAAACTTTAACAACCAATTTACAATAGTTTATTTAAATTTTACTGATGGGTTTGGTTTGTTTGCTTAGAAGGGTTATGGCCTTTGGCTTTTTTTTCTATGTCATGGCTAGAAGCTGTTTGAATGGTAATGTATTTTAGATAGAGAGGTAATTCTTTAACTCATTTAAATTGATAAACTTTTTCTTGAATTATTTTTTTAATAGTGGTCTAGACTAGAGTATGCATCGACAAGGATGTCGATCTTCTCAAAAGAAAGAGTATGTTATGAATGTGATTGTGAGTATCAAAAGTTACTTATTAACGAGTCCTTTCAAATATTTTTTTCTTTCTGCCATAATGGCAGGAGGTCAATACTACTAATTCCTTTTATCAATCCCTCTTGTTCAAGTGTTACTAAACTAGATTTAACATTTATATTTGGCTTGATGAGCATAAGGAAGGAATTTTTAAATATTTATTTAGCCAAAGCATACTTAGCTTGGTATGTTAATTATCTTTTGCTTTGTTTTGTACTGGTTTGTCAAGCATCGAGCACTAGTCCTTTAATATCATTACATAATAGCCTATTGTGTCCACTAAACACCCTCATTATCATGCCCCATATGTTAGTTTTATTTAGTTTTATAAATCATTTATAAAAAGTGTCTAGATTTGCTAATTATGTATTTAAAGATGTGTCTGTTTTTATTTTGTATCCAGCTTAGGTCTAAACCCTAGCTCCATACTATGCTAGCTAGTGGAGTATTTATATCCTTATATTAAACCATTGGTATATTGAAATAGAGTTAAATTTTATTTGGCTTTGTTTTGCATGTTAGTTTTGGTATTGAGATGTTAAATGCTCTAGGAATATTCTAATATCATTCTATGCGCATGTTTTTTGTTTAGTTGTATGCTAAAAAATTGTTCTATGCTCTAGTTCTTTTACTTCTTAGTTATATGCTTAAAAGTTTAACTTCATCCCTTTATTTAATGGCCTAAGGCCTTAAAACTTAGGTTCTGCTCTATTGTCCTTGGCCTTAAGGGTTAAATTTTCCTCTATAGTTATTCAATAGTTAATCACTATAGAATATAAGGTGAAAATTACGTGTGGTTTCATAAGTGAATAATCTTGCATATATTTTGAAATTCAAAATATACCAATAAAGGGCTTGCTTGAAAATATGTCAATGTTAGCTTAAAGTTTCTGAGTTTTTAAACTCAAAAAGTTAGTAAATTACTACACTACAACTATGTACTCAAGTGCATGTTATTCATACTAGCACAAAACTAGTATAAAGCTTTTCTTTGGGTCCTTGGGGCCTTGAGTGCAATGGTTTTATGTAAGTTAGTGAATTGTGTTATAACTATGGTAAGGTATTAACTTTATCAATTTCTTACATCTCTAATCACATATGTAAGATTTTGGCATTGTATTGGTTTGTTAGGCTTAAACATATTGCAAAGCAATAGCATAAGCTTTTCTTTATTGAATTTTTGTTTCTTAGTTTGAGCTTCATAATTATTGTAATGATTGTGTGGGGAGTAATGAGCGTTGCAATATAAAATTTGTATATAAATAAGTAATTGATTTATATATATTCATTTTTAATGTATATGCTAATGTGTTTGTTTTTTATTCTAGATTCTTTTTGTGCACTGGAAATAAGCTACAAAGAAATGACACTTGCAAAAGTAATTGAAGCACTATACTTTACATTAAAGTATATTAAATGCCTCTAAACCACAAAAAATGAGGCACAACTGTGCAACATGAGAGTTGAATGGAGCATGTGTAAAAGAGGAGAGAGAATGCCATAGTTAGAAGATCATAAATTCACACTTAATGACCAAAACAAGAGATAAAAACTTATTAAATTCATAGTTGGCAATTTTGAAATGTCATGCCTAATTATACATGGTATATCCCATATAAAAATATTATAAATATATATTATCACATTTTAATTGTTTTTATAGCAATTAAATGGTGATTGTGTGCATAATATTTTTGCATAGAACTCAAAAATAAAAATAATTTGCTACGTATTGCATGTAGAACACTTGGTTTGCTTAATAATAGTGTTATTCCTACTTATTAATTCAATTTATCAAATAAAAGTTTTTAATTATAAACATGTTTATAATTTATAAACACAAGATTAACCTTATATTAGATGGTAGAATAAAAAAGAATATACTAGAAAGTGTTTAAGAAAGTTTATAAATTATAAACATGTTTATAATTATAAATACAAGATTAATCAAAATGAATAACAACTGTTAAATAAAATATCCTAGAATATTTAAGCATATTCTAGATATATCCACTGCCAAAGCCAACCAAAAATATATATATGCAAAAAGTTCATATGTTTACACTCTATGAGAACCTACCTATGGGAAGAAATATAAAAGGATTAAACATCAAAATAATTAACTTTGATGCAGCAGAGGGATTGTTTTGATGATTATGTCCATTCCGTGTGGACTTGGCGATTGCTCGTGGAAAACATCTGTTAATCAGAGTGTCGTGCAAAAAGGCACCATTCCACTTGTTACTAAATCTTATATCAATCGCATATTATATATAATTTGGTTGCTTCTCGCAGCCTTTTTCTCGGTCGAACGATGACCCGGGACAGATTTTTTATAAACAAATCAAAGAGCAGCCAGGGAGCCATCCGGGATCCCCATTGAAGTCCACAGCATTATTGTCACAGGGCGGGAGGGCTTGTCTGGTCCCTGTGATGTTTGTGGGCGATCATGGTTTGCGCCTTGTGGAGCTTGTCTCCAAACAAAGAACGCAACGAAGCCCATGCCTTGTTTGCAGCGATTCGGAAGGGCGATGTGGATGGCGTGAGGAATGTAGCGGAGCAGCATCCACATCTACTCAATGAAGCTCGGTCCCTGCGCCGTCTAACGCCCTTGCACTTGGCGGCCTCCATTGGTCAGCTCGAGGTATGGTGGACCAAAAAAAATCTCTTTTCAATGGCTCGGTTTCTCTTTTTGATCATAAGGTCTTGATCGCATTGCTCGAGCGAGGCGCCGATGCAGAACCTCTGGATCGATATGGCAAGGTAAGCACGCTCGTGAATCATCTGTGCGTGAGAAGTAAGTGCTCCAAGTCATATTCCAGACACCCTTGATGCTTGCTTGCAAGCAGAAGAAATGGGCTTGTGCCGAGTGGCTTCTCGATCGCGCCGGAGCGAATGTAAGGAACTTACACTCAGGATTGACTTCTAAACGAGTTTTGCTTGCCCTTTTGGTCCATAGATAATCGTATTTGGTTCGTCACGCGGAAGAACATGCTTACACTATGCTGCCAAGGGAGGAAACTCTTCGTGCGTCCAGAAGATCTTGGCAGCAGCCGATTCAAGTACTTGGTACGTTCTAAATCCTTTGAACGTTTTGTTTCCCCGATGGCCAACTTGTATGCTTTCTCCAGGGGTCTGGCGAGATTCCTGAATGCGCAAGACAGGAGCGGGATCACTGCTCTTCACCTGGCCAGCTTGAGCGGCCATGCCGCCGTCGTCCAGGAACTTCTAAGCAACGGAGCGCTGGTCTCCGCAAGAACGATTCCTTATGGCCAGATCAATGAGTAAGTCATCCATTTTTCTGTCTTACAGAAGAGAAAACTTTCGACTTGGTCAGACTTGGTGGTGGAATGTCCCCGCTGCATGCTGCTGCTCGTGGAGGCTCGGTCGAATGCGTGCAAGCGCTCCTCTCATGGGGAGCAGACCGAAGGCATCGTGACAACGAAGGGTGATCGCATCAAACGTAGATCTCTTCTTTCTCATCATCTTTTGCTTCACAGGTTCACTGCTTACGGAGTGGCTAACGAGTACCACAACTTCGCCTGCGCGGCTCTGCTCAATCCCAACGCAGCAGAGCCGCTGGTGTGGCCATCGTCTCTCAAGTTCATCAAGGAGCTGGAGCCGGAGGCCAAGAAGCTGCTCGAGGCGGCTCTACGCGAGGCCAACCGGCGGCACCACCGACAGCACCACCGACCACGAAAACAAAATCAACAAGAGCGAGATCTATCCCAGGCAAGACAAACTTTTCACTGTTATCCCCACGAGTGCGAGTGGTCTCGAGAGACTTTGTTCTCTTTCTTTTTCCTTTGGACGATTGAGTGGATGATCTCCGTCGAGTGAGCGAGTGACACGGCAAGAGAAGCACAGATTAATTCGCTGCTGCTGTGGACAGGAACTCGCTGCTAGTGGGAGCAGCTCCATCAAGGACGAAGACGTGTGCTGCATTTGCTTCGACCACTTGTGCACCATCCAAATCAAGGACTGTGGCCACCAGATGTGTGCAACCTGTGCTCTCAAGCTCTGCTGTCACGGCTCCTCGTCGTCGTCGTCATCACCGCCGCGAGCACTAGCATGTCCGTTTTGTAGGCAGGACATTGCATCGCTCGTGCTGGCTCCATCATCGATATCTCATGGCTGCCGGGACGAGCAGCAGCAGGTTCACCACCAATCGTCGTCGTCGTCGTCCAGGCGATCCAGGAGAGTTAAACCCCTCTCGCCGAGCGTTTCGGTTGTTCTTCGTCAACTTAGTCATGAGGTATGGCGGAATCATGGCACGTTGGTGTGTTTGATCATTCCTTTAATCTTCTTTTCTCCTCGTTGCAGGAGATGGAAGGAGGCGATGCTCCACCACCACCAAACTCGAGTGGATTAAACAAAGGGAAAGAAGTGTCAATCCGGTGGGTGTAGAGCTGAAAGTTTTTGTGCGTGCTGCCAGGCCTAGGAGGTAGAGGAACCGATCGCGAAAGCAAAGATTTTGGAGAGCGTTTGCTCGCGGAGTCGCTGCTGTTGCGTTTGTCCGTGTCGAGCCTTGATTGTCATTCAATGCCCGGCAACGGCCGTGCAGACCCGACGACGGTCTCATGAACTTCTTGCCACTCCCTTAAAAAGCTTTTCTTTCTCTTGCTCTCACTCGTTGCTTCGTCGTCGGGGAGGGGCGACCGGATGGATTGAGCATGAATGAATGGATCCTTCGCTCGTGTCGCATTGCAATGCAGCCCAGGAGCATTTGTTCTTAATTGAGAGTGCTTTCCTCGGAGAGAAAGTACTTTGGATGGAGGAGGGAGCACTCCTCGGCTGGCTATGGCTATAGGGCATCTCTCCAAAGCCCCTACCTTTCTCCCACTTGTAATGAATGCGAGAGGTAAGATTCGATACTAGATAGATAGCTAGACTACTGGAGTCGCGCTGATTCCTAGAGGCACGCTCGCTCTCGTCTCGATGGATCGCGACGAGGAAGAGAGACCGCCGTCTGGATGGCCGCTCGGGCTCGAGCCCGTGCACTTGAGGAAGAGAGTGCTCGACACACTGGTGGACGAAGATCGAGATCCAAGCAGCAACACAATGAGAGGCACCGCCGGCGGCGCCAAGATCTCCACCACCAGCTACTCCGACGAGACCTCCAACTTGGAAACCGAGGTACGCATCAAGACACTGTTTGTGGGTTATCATGATCTCGATCGTGCAGTCGAGCTGCTCCTCCAAGTTCTTCCCGGATGACAAGCCCGTGACGCTGGGCGAGATCCTGGGGATGTCGCTCAACCATCTGGCCACGAGCTCCTTCCGATCCATCGAGCTCCACGTCGCGGAACAACCATCGTCGTCGCGGTCGAGCACTAGATCCTGGTCGAGCCCCTGGAGCCTGATGATGCGATGCAAATGCACCAGGGCGTCGACGGCCTCGAGCAGATTCGAGGACGATATCCCCATGCCCGGCAGGATTTACACGAATTCCATGTTCGAGGAGGATGGCGATCAGCACAGCGACGGCGGCCATGACCGTGATCCGGTCTCCCTTTTGGACCACCTCCGGGGCTCTGCGCTCCACGACATCGCGGAGAATCCACTCTTTCTGCTTGATTACGTAGCAACGAGGCAACAAAGGAGAGCTAGGTAGCATGAGCGAGTGGATTCGGGGTGGACTTCTCCCTCCCAAAAGGTCAAAGCCTTTGGGGTGCATTGGATGTTGACTTTTTGAGCATTGATCTTTCTTGTTTGATTTACACTAAGCTGACTTTTGGATTGATCCTCTTCTAAAAACCGGAGCAAACCCCGGGTCTTTGCCACGAGAAGGTAAAGACTGCACGAAAGATTATAATAAAATCAAGAGGAATGGCTCCAACTCCTTGAGCTCTTGACAAATGTCATGGATCATTCCCAACTTGATTGCACCTTTTCTGTGATTAGCCCCTCTCCTCTGACTCGCTCCAAAAGCTCACCCTTAGCGTCGTCGTGCTGTTCTTCCCCATCAGCTTCCTTGGAAGGATAGAATTACAATCGCATCGTCGCGTCTGTCCCAGTGCAAAGACAATAGGTGCAAAAACACCAAGCCGAATTTATCATCTTGTACTGTGCTTCTTTCCTGAAAGATCCATGTACAAGTTGGTGTGAGCTTTCGTCGCAAGCACAGGGCAGCGTCAAGGCCAAAATGAGGAGAATCCAAATCGAGATCAAATCGGGGTAGCGCACCAAAGATTTCCCAAAATTGACCCATCCCAGGACATACTTATAGGTACTTTTGCTTGTTGTCATGCAATCTCGGTGAAATATTCCAAGCTTTAGCTCTCTTTTAGGAAAGGAAAGCTGGGCTGGCGGAGCATATATCTTGGATAAGCTCACTCATCAACTTACAGGTCGAATACATTTTCTATACAACTGTGTATCCAAAAAAAAAAAGAGGGTGTTGGTGTTGCTGGAAAGTACCACTGGATCCCCCAATATACAATATGAAAATGCCAGAGAAGGGGGATGAATGCCCCTGTGTGTCGCGAATTTTTGTTAAGTGGGATGTGAACGATTGCCCATTTTCGAGCAAAGCATAATCAGCAAGCCCAAACATCAGCGCACACCAACCATACATTTCAAGATTCCAAGCTCACATACATTGAACCCCGGAAGGCACCGGAATATGCCGTGCCGCCGGTGGGTAGCCGCCGGCGGTGGAAATACACACGTGTCCGGGAGGGTTAGCCAGTTGTTATATCCTCTGCCACGTGGATGCGGGTGAGTGGGTGAGGCGTTTGAGCGGTATATATATAATTTTTCTCTCACACCTTCGTTCCATCACTGGAGAGAGCCGAGCCCACAGAAGCGTTTCTTCTCCTCCCAAGTCTCTCCTTTCTTCTTCCTCCTGTCTCTCCAAGAGTCCGAAAATTCTTTGCCTTGTGAATCGATTGCTCTGCTCGCCAAATTGCGCGATCGCCCGCCCGCCCGCCCGCCCACAATCGAGCCGAGCGAGCCCATTCCAATCCAATTGGCCGATCGATCGAGCGCAATCAATCCATCCATCGGGTTTTTTTGTGCTCTCCGCAAAGCTCTCTGCCCGGGAGCTACAGAGGGAGGGATGGTTTTCTTCCTCGTCGCGGCAGCTGCTCTGTACGCGCTTGCATTGACCCTGCTGCTGCCATGGATTTACCAGCGCGTGAGCCTGCGGCGGATCAACCTGCCGCCGGGATCGCTGGGCTGGCCTTTCCTGGGCGAAACACTGAGGCTCTACACGCAGTCTCCCAACGTCTTCTTCGCATCCAGGCACAAGAGGTAAATGTCCTCCCGGGAAAACACCAACGCAAAGAGCGAGAGACCATGATCCAAGAATCAAACCATTACAACACCCAAGCGCTTCTATACTCTGCTCATGCTCTTTCACTCTCCCTCTCGCCAAGCACACACTGTGCTTTTTCGTGCCATTGTTTTCTTGGCCTCTTTCTTCTTTTTTTTTGGTTGGGCGTGACTGACTCCTTCCTCTCGTCCGTGTTCTTGGCGTTTGTTCTTTTCTAGGTATGGTGAGATTTTCAAGACACACATCCTGGGCTGTCCCTCGGTGATGATCGCCAGCCCCGAGGCCGCCAAGTTCATCCTTGTCACGCACGCCCACCTCTTCAAGACCACATTCCCATCGAGCAAGGAGGGGATAATCGGGCCACACGCGCTCTTCTTTCACGATGGTGACTACCACCGCCGGCTCAAGCGCCTCATGCAGAGCTGCTTCTCTCCAGAGGCCATCCGAGGTCTCGTCCCGCACATCGAGGCTGTCTCCCTGGCCGCCCTGGATTTGTGGGAGTCGTCCCAACACCCGATCGACACCTTCCACGAGATGAAGAAGGTAACTCCACCAATTTACTCTCTCTTGCCATTAGCTACCTTGTCAAACTGCTACACCTATCTTTTTGTGATCTTTTGTGCTCACACCATTCATTGCCGGCCGCAGTATGCCTTTGACGTCGGAGTCCACCAGATATTTGGCGGGCAAGAGCGTGGGCTAGATCGAGGGGATCTCAAGCGTGCCTATCAAGCACTGGAGCGAGGATACAATTCATTTCCTATTGACATTGCCGGGACTCCATACAATACAGCCATGAAGGTGCTCTCTCTCTCCTCTCTCTCTCTCTCTCTCTCTCTCTCTCTCTCTCTCTCTCTCTCTCTCTCTGTGTGTGTGTGTGTGTCTGTGGGAAAATACCGTTAGAATATACTCCCGTCGTCCTCGAGCTCCCTTGCGTTGACAATGGTATAGTGCTGTCTACTTGTATGTCATAGTGGGTCTCTAGGAGAGAAGTCGTGCCTAGTGCTTCTTTAGTACTTTAGATTCCCCCTTTATTTCTCTCTAGCTTTGCTTTTTCTCTGACTTTCTGAGGAGTTTTTTTTGTTTCTGGTCCCGTCCAGGCAAGGAAGCACTTGAGCACGGTCGTGAGTCAGATCATCAAGGACAGGAGGCACCGACAAGAAGAGGCCCGCGGACACGATGGGGATTTGCACTACACAGACTTGCTCACCAGGCTCATGGACTCTAAGGACGCCATGAGCGACGAGCAGATCGGGGACAATGTGATTGGAGTTATCTTTGCGGCCCAGGACACCACCGCCAGTGTTCTAACGTGGCTCCTCAAGTACCTCAAGGAGAACCCCGTACTTTTGGACGCTGTCACGGTAAGCAATAGTCAAACGCCTCTTTTCTGTTCCACATTTTTGTGGATCTTCTTTTCTATCGTCTTCTTGTTGTAAGTTGTGTGACGACTAACTAGGCCAACTGGAACTCACTCGACGCTTTGGGCGTTTGTTTTTTTGTTCTTGTCGTCAACTTTTAGGAGCAGTTTTTTTATGTGTATATATCTGGCTGATCGCTCGAGCTGTTGCTTTGCAGGCGGAGCAAGAGCGAATTCGAAGG
>NW_003314280.1:1869646-2020923 GCF_000143415.4 Selaginella moellendorffii | reverse complement strand
GATAATTGATGGCGACAGAAGCTTATCGTGGTCGGATACCAGGAACATGCCATTGACTTCACGGGTTTGTATTGCACGAGTTTTTCTACCTCGACTTATTATAAGTCCGTGCAGGCGATTCAAGAGACCCTACGACTCGCTACCATACTCTCCTTCACTTTCCGAGAAGCCGTGGAAGACGTCCAATACAAAGGTATTTTACTTGTTAAACAAGTCTTGGTTCTTCTCCTCGAGCTTTGAAAGTTGACACTGTCAACTCTGGCTTGCGTGTGACAAATAGATTACATAATCCCCAAGGGCTGGAAAGTGATGCCGCTGTTCAGGATGCTCCACCACAGCCCAGACTTCTTCCCGGACCCATTCAAGTTTGATCCCTCCAGATTCGAGGAGCCGATCAAGCCCAACACGTTCATACCGTTCGGAAATGGCCTCCATTCATGCCCAGGCAACGAGCTGGCCAAGCTGGAAATACTCGTGCTTGTGCACCACCTTACCACCACATACAGGTTGGCCATCTCAGCCTTTTTATTTATCAAACAATGTGTGTGATCGTGTATGTGTACATACAGATGGGATTTTGCTGGAGCAACCGAAGGAGTGGAGTACAGACCATTCCCAGTGCCAAAGGCCGGGTTGCCCATCACCATTACACGCAAGTAAAACCCCCAAGAGTGAGTGAAAAAAAATCGAAATAAAACAACTCAATTCTTACAAAATTTTGAAAAACGTTCAAAAAACACTAATGTAAAGAAAAAATAGTTCATTTGAACAAATTGGACAAACCATTTGGTTCTAGACCTGTGGGTGGCATCCTTGAAACACAAACAGACGCAAAATGAAGTTCCGTTTTGGAAATTACACACTATGTAAAACTGAAAATTCTAAAAAATTACTGTTTAGTAATCCACTTTGTTTCAGACATTATTCATTAATTTAATATTTACTTTTTACAGATGCTTGCAAGCAGTATATGGGTGGACAGAAAGAAGCAGCACCAGCAGCCGGCGAAGCGAAAGCTCGGCCGCCGAGAACATTAGTACACTAGTTTCACTTCACTCACAGCTCAGCCTATCGTCTTGAAGGTCGTCCCTAGTTCCTCTGTTTTGACATTGTCAAGTTATGCTCTCGGTATAGCTCTCATTTCTTTTATCATTTTCTTGCACCACGAAGAGAAAGAGAACCAGATGACGTTTCAGATCAAATAGATCGGCTGACTGATATGGGTTTGTGCTGCAACTCTCTGACTTCTAGATCCTTTTTGACGCATTGATCTATGGTAGGCTGATCAGTCTTCATCTATTGCTGATAACTGAATGTTTGCCTGTGAATAGCACATATCAGGTAACCAATGTATGATGTATAGGCGCGTATTCCAAGGCGCCCTTATAAAAGAGCACATCAAGACTTTGCTTCTCCCCATCTAGTGCTAAAGCTTGCTATCTTTTCCAAATTGTTTGAGTTTGTCAAAAGGTACTGGTTATCGTCAAGTGCTGGACATAAAGTTCATGTACACTGCTCAAAACCAGCCTGCTTCTTTACATTGCTCACGGATTGTTAGCGTCAGCCACCACCATGAGACATCCGCTCTTGGAGCATGCATTCCACTGGAATGCCTCCCTCTCAATCCTAACACTAGAATGCCACTGGAAGAGATGTGTTTAAACAGGTTGGCCATCTCAGCCTCAAAGTGTAATCGTGTATGTATGCATACAGATGGGATTTTGCTGGAGCAACCGAAGAAGTGGAGTACAGACAAAGGCCGGGTTGCCCATCACCATTACATCGACGATTCTTACAATATTTTGATCACGAAGAAATGTAAAGATAGTTTGAACAAACTTGGATTTGAAATAAATAATAATAATAATAATAATAATAGTAATAATAAATTTTAAAAAATTAGTCTAAATTTATGGAGCTCAAAGAAACTGCAATCAATTCTATTGCATATTTTTCAGCTTGATCAAAGGTAACACAATGTTTTTTATAACAATAGAAGACACTACTGAAAAGCTAGCTCTGTTGGAACGCGAATGGTAAGCAAGCTGTTACGGAAAGACTCTCTAGCCTGCTTCACGTCAGCACTAGAGGGAAGCTTAAGTTTATTTTGCTTGAAGACGTTGCCGCTGGTCTTAACGATGAGTTCCGGCCCTGCACAGTCCACAATCACTTCAAGCCTGGACGTTCAACAAGCCAAAAGCTAACGCGAGAGTTCCAGAACTTCGACACGAAGAATGTGATCTAGCAGCTGAAGTCGAGTAAATGCCAAAGTTCTTTCAGCTACACCAAATGCCACAGTACAAGGCATGGAAGTTTCAACAACTCTCGACAAGCTCTTTATTCTAGTTGGTCTTCAGGATTCAGAGCCACTTCTACTTAAGGATCCCAGTCTGGCTCCTCAATCATCAGTTGTGCAAGAGTAGATCCCCAATCTTGGGACAAGTTCCCATAAGAAGTTTGATGGACTTCATCACCTTTGGCGGCCCCCTAGCATCATCAACGTACTTCCTAAGGACCAGATATTACCAGAAGGAAGTGACTGTACAACACAGGTCAAGGTTGAAGTTCGAGGATACCAAACAAGTGGGAAGTTCCCAGTGATGGCGTAGAGCATTTTCTCATGGATTTGTTGCTTTTATCTAGGATCTTATCTAGGATCTTCTGATGCCCAGATTATCCCATCTTCCTGCTTGGAGATAGGGTTCCGCCCCATTTCTTCTTTCGCGCTTGCTGCTGATGTTGTCCACGAGCTCTCTGATCTGCTGTTCATATAAATGAACATAGTTGATGAAAAGGAATACCTGTCAGCAGTTCCAAATGTACATCGGTCCCTTGAAAACAAAATAACTGTCAATCCATGAGCTCACCCCCTAGTTTGATGGCTTTGTCCCTCAAAACAAAAAAGGAAAGAAATTGCCTCATGCTAGCCATAAACACTTGAATGAAAGGCAACCAGCTACAATCCTTGCTATGCAGAGCACGAGCAACCTTCTCCAACACTTCAGCTGCTTCAGTGTGTGCAGGGCCAATTCCCCAAACGTCCTTGTTGTCGAGCGGTGACACAGCAGACGTGTAGGAGCTCCAAGCCACTTCGTAAGCACTGGGATCATGGATCACGGATGAGCTCCCACGTCCCTATACAAATATTTTTGAACATATTAAAGTGAAAATCTAGATAACCCACCTGTATTTCTTGGCCATGAAATACTGTGAACTACCCATGGGAACCTGTCGTATTTGAGTCTGTTCCAGTTCCTCACAGCCACTCCACAGCCGATGGATAGCTAACTGAAAAATAAACAAAGTTAGACTACATAAAGAAAAAGATTTAAGACCATACCTCGAAGAACGCTTGTGAAAGAAGCCTTGCCTCGAGCTCTGAAAGTGAAGCCCAGTCCGTGTTCCCGTATTTCTGGATGACAAACCAAGCCTTGTCCGTATCTCCTACGAACTTCGCAAGGTCTCCAAAGTTCTTCACCGCTGTAAAATAAATTCAAATAAAATACAACCCACCCACAAACCTCCTGCTTTCAATAGCTTTGAGACAGCGCTCTCCACGGCTTCTCTGGATGCGCGCCAGTTGATTTCGAACCTAACAAGAAAAAAAATATTAGAGCCTTACCTCGTGCTTCATCCGAGTCTCGCAAACAGTCAAAGTATTGCACTTGCCAGCGAGTCTAGAGAACATGGGAGGAGCAATGAAACCATCTTCTGCTTGAGATCGCTAAAACCCAAAACCCTAGAGACAAACCCGAGAAAAGCAAGCGCGAGCGGCATCCACACAGCAAGCAGGAGTAGGTCACCTGAGAGAGCTTCTTGCCTTTGCTGCCGCTGCAAACCACTGACGGACGATGCCTACAAGGAGTATGGAGAGTTTCTGTGGATGGTGATACTCCGTCTAGAGAACCGTGTCCTCGGCCAAGTCTTTCGGGCGCTAGGTGACTCTGATTGTGCCGCCAGGTGCTTCCAGGGGCATCTCCTGGATCACATGCTCCAGTACTCCGAAATCGTGAGCGGCGACTCCCCCCATCCGCTGGGAAACCACTCGGGTTTGACGACATAGGCGACTACGGCTATCCAGACATGACCAAACTCGTGAAAAACGCCTCGCAGAATGTAATCCGCGGCTTGCGTGGAGAGCCACCCATACATCACCGCACAGAGGAAGAAACTCGCCTGGTGCACGACTTTTGCCGGAGTGCTGCCAAGAGGGAGCACGAATTGCAGGAGCAGGCGCGCCTGTTTGCCGCTGAGTGTTATACCAAGTTCTTTGTTCTGCGGTCCACGAGCCTCGCCGGTCTGGTCTGGGAGCAAATCTCGATCATATGCTACACCGGTCGTGCCACATACTGGTGTCACCAGCGTTGAGTTGACGAGGTGTCCGAGGGGCCTTGAGTTGACGCAGGAGGTGGCTGATGCCGGGGCGTTGGCCGGAGTTCCCTCGTCACGGCGGTCTCGTCGCTCTCTACAACTTTGAGAAGAAACACGCTTACCAGCTGTTGCTAAACTGCCGCAAGCTCGTTGATAAAGATATGGCTTTGATCCTGCCTGGAGTTTTTTATTTCTTTTTCGGCTTGCAGGATAGGACGAGCGCAAGCTATTGTGGTCGTCCTTCGAGAACCAGCAGTTCTACACTGTCGGTGTGCAAGTGCCCGGTAAGTCATTTTGCAGACGACGTTGTAGTCTTAATTTTTTCTTGCGTACACTTGTACAGGTCTCACGTCTCAGGGTCAAGTGCATGTTGCAAAAGATGAACAAGGCCGCGTGCGTGTTTCCACGGAGAAGGACGTGTTCCATCCCGAGAACATTGTGGTTCCTCGTTACGCCAACGTTGACGGTGCAATAGTTAATCTCCAGGATGAGATTCTCACCATTCTCTTTCCCAAGGGAGCCGCTGCGCTCAAACGGACAGCTTCGACAGTGCCAATTGACGACCTCGACGAGACTGAGCTGAACAAGAGTATCGACCTTATGTTTTTGTTCTTTCTGCATCTACTAATAGTTTCCGGTTTTTTTCTTCTCCTCCTCTGCTGTAGCCAAGAACCAACCCCTCAAGGCAACTTCTGCAGATGACGAGCATCACCACATTCTTCGTGTTGAAGTTCCAGGTATGTCCCTGAAACCTTCCACGTTTCCTGAATAGCTTTTGCAGTGCAGGCTTGTCGCGAGAGGAAGTGATTGTGGACTGTGCAGGGCCGGAACTCATTGTTAATGCCAGCGGCAACGTTTTCAAGCAAAGGAAGTTTAAGCTTCCCTCTAGTGCTGACGTGAAGCAGGCTAGAGCGTCTTTCCTGAACGGCTTGCTTACCATTCGCGTTCCCAAGAGTGCAATTCAAGAGTGCAACGGAGCTAACTTTTCAGTAGCGCCTTTTATTTTATGGTGCTTGTTCTCTTGTCAAGAAAAAACTGAAAAAAGCGTTCCAATCTTCACCCGTTTGATTGACGGCTTTTAAATAGCGCTGATGTTGTGATTGTTATGGCAATCTTGGTTGTTGTTGATCAGAGTTTGGTTCCTGGTATGAATTGTTTTGCATTGCTTAAAATTCTTGCTGCTCCATACATCTCATGCGTGGGACACCTCCTTCCCACTCATGGCCAAGAACCAAGCCGGCGTTTTCATCAAAATTGCAAAGCAACTGGGTCCAATTTACAGGCACTGGATTTATGATCTTTAGTCTCGGTTTTTATCAGGTAGAAAACCGATTGTCTTTGTAGCCTCCGCTAGGAGATTGGCGTCGCAAAATCCTGGACGTAAAATAAATCAGTGTAGAACCTTGTTGTTTTACTGCAGAGATAATCCCGATTATATCATTTAAGAAAAAAAGGAGAAAAAGAAAAGACTTCCATATGGACAGAAGAAAACAAAAAATACAAGCTTTATAAGCAACGATCGATCAAAAACTTTCGACTCAAGACCCAGCACCGCACCGCATATCAGCCGAGGAGAGCAGGAAAACAAGACAATAAAGGAGAGGAGAAATGCAAACGCAACTCGCCACAAATTGACAAGGGCGACGATGGTGTTGAAATGGATGGCGCCCAGCGATGTCAGCACCGCGATCCAGCTCAAAACGCCGCCGCTCGTGAGCCGCGGCCGAAGAATTCATCCCAATCGAACCCAAACAGAATTCTATCCGTGAGAAAGTTGTTAGCTGAAAGGCTTCGTCTATTCAAATTTTATTTCCAAAACATTTTATATATTAAGAAAGGGTAATTTACGAAGGCTTTTGACGAAGCCTTTCAGCTAACAAACAAGTAAGATGCTTTGAAAAATGCTACCCCGAGTCGTCCAAACATGGTTTCACATATATAAAGCGCTCCCTTGGATAGACGGCCTGCAAATGGCGCTGATCATCGCAGTTTTCTTTGTGATTGTTGTGACAATCTTGATTTACTTGCAATGGCCCGCATGGAAGCTGTCGAAAATTCCTGCTGCTCCATACATCTCAGGTCTGGGACACCTCCCACTCATGGCCAAGTACCAAGCCGGCGTTTTCATCAAGCTTGCCAAGCAGCTGGGGCCAATTTACAGGTAAACAGATATGATCTAACTTAGCCTCAGTTCTCGGTTGCTATCAGGTTCCAGCTGGGCAGACAACCGATTGTCTTTGTAGCCTCAGCTGACCTCTGCCAGGAGATTGCCATACGGAAGTTCAAGGTGTTCCCAAACCGTGTCATCCTTCCTTACATGAAGGAGAGCTGGATCCACTTACACGGGCTGTTCATGACAAAGTAAGACTTTGCCTTGCAAATATTCGTAATACTAGTGTCCTTCTGAAGGGCTCCTGACTGGGCGAGGATGAGGAACATACTCCTCCCCACGTTCCACACGGAGAAGCTCTCTGCGTACGTGCCGCTCATGGAGCGAGTGATGGGCCAAGTGGTGGAGATCCTGGACAAGCACGCAAACGCCGGGGAGGATGTCAACATGACCCAGCTCCTCCAGAGGATGGCCCTGGACGTGATCGGGGAGAGCGCATTTGGCACCGGCTTCAAGCTCGTCAAGCCCTCTTGGGCTGATGGTCGCAGCGAGGACAAGGACATGGTGAATGCGGTACTCAATTCGCTCGATACGTTGACGATGAACGAGAAGGCCCCGGTGAGCACCTTCGCGGGGCTCTTCTTCCCCTTCCTCCAGCACCCGATCCGCGAGATCATGAAGAGGATCCCGGGGACCGGCGACTGGAACCAGTACACGGGGAATCTGCTGCTCGAGGCCCAGATGAGGGCGCTGCTGGAGCGGAGGGAGGCCGAGATGCGGGACGGAGTTGTTAGGAGCGATGCGCTGTCGCTGCTGCTGGACGCGCGGGCCAAGAGCCAGGAGATGCGCGAGCTGTTGACCGACGAGCGGGTGCTGGCGCTGGCTTACGAGCTCATGATGGCCGGGTCGGAGTCAACTGGCACCAATCTCTGCTACACGCTCTACTTCATCGCCGCGCACCCGGAGGTGGCGTCAAAGATGGTCAAGGAGATTGACGAGCTCGCCCCACTGGGGTCAACGGTGGCCTTCGAGGACGTGGACAAGTTCAAGTACGTTGACCAGGTCAGTGCTCGCGAATCTTTCTCCCTCTTCAGAGTGTCAATGATCAACAGGTGATCAAAGAATCCATGAGGATGATCACGTTCTCCCCAGTTGTTGCTCGCGAGGCGATGGAGGATATCAAGGTGGTAGGCTACCACATTCCAAAGGTAACATCCCTCTCTCTTTCTTGTAGAGATAGCCAAACTTTCTTCTACCAGGGAACTTGGGTTTGGCTGGTGATCAATGCGCTCGCCCAGGACGAGGAGGATTTCCCGGAGCCGCATCTCTTCCGCCCGGAGCGCTTCGATCCCGACTGCGCCGAGGCCAAGAAGCGCCACCCGTACGCTCACTCCCCCTTTGGAATCGGGCCCCGGATGTGCATCGGCTACAAGTTGGCCTACCTGGAGATGAAGCTGGCCTTGATCCACTTCTACCAGCGCTACACGTTTGAGCACTCGCCGGCCATGGAGAACCCCCTGGCCGTCCGCCTGAGCATTGTCGTACGCCCCATCCACGGGGTGAAGCTCCGCGTACGGAAGCGCGAGATATGCTGAGAGCATCATTCCCGGGCACGAGCTCGCTTTCAATAGCTCGAATGTAACGTGTTCTTTGGCACAATCTATGCGAGCACCGACGGCTACACGCGCGCCACGTGTTTACCGATACTTCCCACGTGGAGCGACCGCGGTGCGCAGAGATCTGCGGCTGCATTTGTGAGGCGTGGGGCCGCGAGATCTGTCACCTAGTGGCAGCATCGCAGCCCTAGGATTGGCAAATCGACGGTGGCGGGCGGGCATTTGGTGCTGCCAATGGGGGAGTGTGTGGGGAGCACTCGATTCATGGCGGCGGCCGCGGCTCACGCCAAGGGCGGCGATGGCGATGGCGATGGCGATGGCGGCGCCGGGAGCGATGCATGCAATTCGCTGCACAGGCGGGTGGATCCGCCGGCGAGCGGCGGCGTTTTGAGCTGGATCGCGGTGCTCATATGGCTGGGCGCCATCCATTTTAACACCATCGTCGGCCTCGTCGTTCTTGCCAATTTGCGGCGAGCCTGGGCCATTGCGTAAGCATTTGCATTTCTCCTCTTCTTTCTCGTTTTCCCGCTCTTCTCGGTTTATAGGGCGCTCTTCTTTCTTGATCCAGGGTCATGGGCTTGTATTTGCTGCTCATGGTTCTTCCGGCCCATCACGAGAGCCCTTTGGGTCGCAAGGTCGCGACGTAAGTAGCGATTTTTTTTTTTTTGATCGATCCTTGCTTACAAAAAGCTTGGATTTTTTTCTTTTTTTTTTTGTTGCTTCGATCGTGTAGGTTTATCTGCAAGTATGCACCGAAGCATTTTCCTATCAGGCTCCATGTCGATGATATAAAATCCTTCGACTTGAGCAAGGCATATGGTATTCTCTCTCTCTATGTATTTTTTTTTGGAATGACAGATAAATGCTTGAACAGTGTTCGCGGTGGAGCCACACTCCATCCTCCCTATCGGGATTATCTCGCTCTGCCACTACACTGGCTACATGCCTTTTACGAAAATCCGAGCGTTGGCCAGCAGTGCTGTGCGTAAAAGCGTTTTGAATTTTTTGAAGATTTTTTCTAAGTTTGCGCTGATTTGTTTTGCCGTGACACGTCCAGGTGTTTGCAACTCCAATCCTGCGTCACATCTGGACGTGGCTTGGTCTCGTTCCTGCCTCGCGAAAAACCTTTGGCAAGCTTTTGAACGATGGCTACTCTTGTATTGTCGTGCCTGGAGGTGTCCAAGAGTGCCTCTACATGGAGCATGGACACGAGGTTTGTGCCACATCGTCATCTCCTTTTCATGACTGCTTTGGATTTCTCTTATCTGTTTTCCAGGTGGTTTTCTTGAAGAAAAGATTTGGATTTGTGCGGGTGGCCATCGAGACTGGTGCTCCATTAGTTCCGGTGTTTTGTTTCGGCCAGGTATGAAAGAACTTCTCAAAGATTTTTTTTTCTTTCTAGCACCACCCGTCTTTTTTTCTTACAGACTGAAGCTTACAAGTGGTGGAAGCCGAAAGGAGAGCTCTACGCCAAGCTCTCAAGAGCTATCGGGTTTACCCCTCTCGTCTTCTGGGGAATGTATGGGTACGTTGATCTCTCTTTTCTTCTTTCTTGTAGCTTACTCGATGATCGTGCAGGAGTCCTGTTCCATGCCAGCAGGAGATGTACGTAGCTGTAGGCAATCCGATTGAGGTGACCAAAACCTCGCAGCCATCCAGAGAGGAGGTATGATCCACGAAGTTTGCATTTGTAGCAACGGGAATGGAATGCAGGTGGCTAATGTTCTGGAGAAATTCATAGTCGCGCTTCAAGAGCTATTTGAAAAACACAAGGCGGCAGCAGGATACAAAGACACCATGCTTCACGTGTATTAGGCAGCGGCGGTGGAGAAGGGTTTGTATTTTGTTGCTCCTCCAATCTTGGAGCGTAATTTCGCATAATCTGCGCAGTGATCCTCGAGTTTCTAGAGTCCCACAAGCACTGCCGGAGTTACTCATGTATAAAGAAATTTTTCAGTGCCTGTTTGGACAAAAGCCTGTTCTGCTCTATTGGAGTCACGCCCATAAGCTTGTGATGACAACGAAGACGAGCAAAGCCAGAGCAAAGCAGCCGGCTACTAGAGTTCCAAACGCCTGCAAAGAAACCAAAAACGCAAGGTGGAGTTCTTAGAAATCCCAGAACAAAAGCAACCTTTTCCCTCGATTCGAAGTGGAGTGTGCTTGTAAACCAGTTGAGACACTTGTCCACGAGCGGGGCCAGAGCCAGAGCGCTGGAATGGAAAGCAATTTAGATTTGAGAGCGACGCGAAACTTACGCTGCAGCACGCAAAAGTTTCGTCACTTGACTGCCTGCCCACACCATCGCAAAGAGCTTCACAAACCTGTGATACATGTAACAAAGCTCGAACTCTCGCGATCAAAACGAGTGGAAAGTACACACGGACAAACCTTTGAGCAGCAGCAGCATAGCCAAGGCCTCCTGGTGATGGAGCCACATAGAACCTGTGAAAAAATACCAGTTTTCATCGATCACTATCTGTAAGGTGTTGGCTATGGCGGCCAGGTGGTCGTTTACCAGAAGAAGAGAAACGTTCCTAGGTAGTACATGGTGTTGAAAACGCCGTAAGAAAGTATCCCAGCGGTTCCATATCTCCTCAGTTGGCTCTTGAGGCTGCGTTGTTAAGATGGAAGAGAATCACTCACTTTCAACAGAAGCACCGATCGAATGGACGTTGGCCTACTCGTCATTTCGTGAGAGGATTGATGCTAGCAAGCTCTTGGGCGATCCAAAATTCTCACCTCCGCCTGGCAACTAGGTAGAGCGTGAAGTTTTAGAGAAGAAACATGGGGAAGAAGAAACCTGGTTTTCTTGGACGTGTGTGCTGGGAGGAACATCCGGCTGCTCACTCGCAGCACTCAACCCACGAATCCGGAAGCGCTGGCGTGAAAGCACACGCGTTTTCTCCTGTGGAAGAAGAGGACCAACATTGCGAGCGGGCACAAACGAGACCGCCATGCTGGCGCAGGCCTCAAGCGCCATAGATTACCTAGACAAAGAATCCCTTTTACGTAGAATGATCAAGGCGATCGATGCTTGATTTTGTTAGGCTTTCTTGTTTCTCGCGACTTCGAAGTAACACCTTCTTAAAAGAGCCTCTTGCAACACCACGGTTCTTTCCAGAAAACAAAAGCGAGAGATCGTTTGATCTCACGTCGTAGTTCCTCTAGCAGTTAGCGAGCATGTTGGCGAGCAACACGTATGGAGCTCGATTATGTGGTTTCCAGCTCCTGCGGCATGGCCACCGTGGCTTACACAGGCACCGACTAGATTCATCCCCGTAGAGCTGTCCGGCTCAAACGGCCTCACCTCAACCAGCTCCTCGGCATCTTCCAATCGCCCTTGTCCAGCGTCGCTTGCATGCTAAAGTCCTCAGGGATCCGGCCGAGGAACTCCAAGCCGCCGTCGAGCAGGCCTACGTGACTGTAAGCGCAGCTGGTGAGCGTCACGCTGTCTGGATGCACTATCTGTAGCACCATCTCGGGGAGAAGCTCGAGGAAGACTTTGTTGCCGTGGCCGTGGTGAGAGTGGCCGCCACCAATGCGTTCCAGGAGACGACGTCTCGCTCCTCCATGCTGTCAAACACATGAGCTTCGTCCATGCAAGAGCAATAGGTACTATATGTTCACGAGCGCGGTTGCTAATTGGAGAGAATGCTCGAGTGGAGAATCCTGCCCTGGGGAAGAGCCGAGAGAGTAGCAGAGGCGTCCAACGCGCTCACAAAAGTCGCGGCGTCCTTCCAAGTCCATGAGCCGGAAGAGCTCCAGCGACGCTCTCGCTTGACCGCTGTGAGCATAGGCGGCGATCAATGCACTGCACGCTGCAATATCTCTTTCAGGCGTTCTCTGGAATAAGTTCCTCACCTCGTCTTGGAACTCGGGCTTCGAAGCGAACTTGGCCACCAGCGACGTCCAGGAGATGACGTCGTGCTGCGGCATTTGAGCGAAGAGCTTGTGAGCTCTATCCAGACCAACAGCGCTTGGAGAATCGAGTTCCACGACACGATGTTACGCTGCGTCATCTCCCGGAAGAACACTTGGACGGCACGCACGGCATCACCATTCCTGGAATATCCCAGGCCCCCTCTTATCTCCATGTTGACTGTGGTCTGTGGCATCCTTTCTAGTAACGTAGCCGCGGCCTTCATTTCTCCAGCCCACGTGTGAGACAGCGCCAGAAAAGTTACTTTGGAATCGTTTTGAGCGAGCGCTTCGATCAAGAAGTTGGAAGCCGTGACAACTGTGTTGAGGCATCCTATACGCCGAAGGAAAAGCCACCTATCTGTTGAGCGTCCCAAGAAACGCAATTCTTCTCTGGCATCTTCGAGCGCATCCTTCACATCTTGCACCATCCCATTTGCCGCAAGTGCCGAAAGAAAAGCTGTCCAAGTGATCATATCTCGTTCTGGACAGCGACTCTCAAAAACTTTCTTTGCTCTGTTGGGAATCCCGGCCTGACCGAAAGCCTGGATCATCGCGGTTACGGTAACGGAACAGTGCCGAGGCATTCCCTCGTAAACGGCTGCTGCATCGCCGACATGACCAGCTCGGGCATACGCTTGGATGGCAGCGGCCCAAGCGAAAGAATCCTTCTCAAGTTCCCAAGAAGGCCGCGAACCGTTCCAAGTGTTGAATCCAAATCACCGTCTTGAGAGTAGCCCTTGAGAATCGAGTTCCAGGAGACGAGCGTTCTAGCGGGCTGCCTGTAGAACACCACCGCCGCGTCAAACACATGCCCGTTTTGGGCATAAGCCGTGACGAGAGCGTTCCAGCCACATCAAACAGTAGCTTTGCTCCCTCGACGTGACTGGCGGAACAGTAGACAGCAATAATAGTGGTCCAAGATACTACGTTCTTCTCCGGCATTGCATCAAACACTTGCCACGCATCGGGGATATGCCCGTTCTGGGCAAACGCCGCGACCATGATGTTTCCAGAGAAAACGCTGTCGGGAGTGGAGAGCATCAAACACGGCCGGGGCCTCCTCGATATTGCAGCGACCGCGGTGCATCTGCACCAGAAGGCTGGCAGGGAGAAGGTTTCGATCGTACCCTTGGGCTCCAGAATCTGAGCTTGTCGGTTTGGAGGTGCCTGGAGAGGATGCGAGCGCGCAGACGCCGGACCCATCCCGTGACCACCACCATCCACAGCACATCTTTGCGTGACTTGATCAACTTGTGGCGAGAAAAGAGGGGATGGGAAGCTTTGCTCAAGTTGCCCCGAACTGACTGCTGCGATGCGAGGGAGGAAGAAAGTACAAAGTCAACACCAAATTGCGTTGGCGGATGATGCCCTCCAGGGAATACCTGTCATCCACTAGGTATCGGAATGATAGTGTTCTTCTACGCTCGTGTGTGCACTCACTTAAAGGCAAAGGGGGGACGAAGCTAGAAACGAAGAAGCGAAATGAACCCTTCTTTCTCAGTGGTGTCAAAAAAAAAAAAAATGGGTGTGATGTGATTCACCCATTCCCCTCGATCGATCGGTAGTCATCGCCTTTCCAGAATACTTGATGCCGGAATCTCGCAGTATCCGTAGATCCAATCGCCAAAATCCCGTCCCATCGCGGACAGCTTGTAGTGGAGGACTCAGAGCTCCCCCAACTTGCAGTGACGTTGCGCGCGTTGACATCACCACACCCACGCACGCCGTTGACCACAGGCTTTGACTAGAGTGGACTGGGGGAGATTTGAGGCTATAGGCAAGGCGACCACGTCGGCACTCGGTCGGCCTGTCTGAGCGGCGATGATGACGAGAGCGTAAGCTCTAGACAGTGGCCGGGCTTGTTTTTGCTTAGCTCCAGCCGACCAAATCGCCACCCCAAATCCGGCCTTTTGTTTAATCCAGTCCACGGCCGCAGTGCCGAGGAATATACCGCGCTGCACCAATTTGTCCACTAGGCAGGGTATATGCCGCCACTGTGCGTTCTTCCTCAAGAACACAGTCTTGAGCTACATGATGATCGAAGGAGAGAGCGTCGCGGAGAATAGAATTCACATTTGTAATTGCCATTTGCAAACCCGAGGAGGAGGAGGAGGAGGAGGAGCTAGATTTGATCTAGCTCGATCGACTGACATACTGATCAGTGATTTGATTACTATATGCTTGCTTATTCTCTTCTGTTTTTTTGTTCTGCTTGATGGTCTCTTACTCTTTTCTTTGTACAGGCTGCTGCTAAGCTCTATTTAATGTGGTGCTTGATCGAGCCTGTGAAGAAATCGTTTTGTTATCTCAAGGATTGTGACCGTGGCTGCGAGGAGGGTGAATCGCGGCCGGTGTGTAATCTATGTGGAACAGGTCCTCGGTGTTGTCGTGCTTGGACGAGCTCTTGGTGGATGAGCTCGTGCTTGGTACTGCTGATCCAGCGGCGTCTCTTTCCTTCACAGTTCTGGAAACCTTTGCTTGAGCTTCCGGTGCTGCTTGCGACTTGCTCGTCGCCGGGTGATCTGCAAACTGCGCTGGAGAATCTAGCATCTGCAAGCAAGAATGAATCATATGAGAGAAAAGCCCAGTGTGATCAAACATTGTATTGAAAGCACCTTCCGAGACCAACGGATTTTGGGACGAGAAGCAAGCTGGCGCGCCAGCTGATGATCCAGTGCGGTATCTATATCTGCGACATTGCGGTCGCCATCTAAGAAAGATCAAGTACCAAGTGGATGCAAATCATAGAAATATATATCGCGAAATCAAGCTAAACAAACCTCTTGTTTGCTCCTTCTTGGTAGTGGTATCACCCTCGCAAACAGCCTCGCCAGGGAGCAGGAGTAGAACAAAGGCCGCTGTGGCAAGCACCGCGAGCATCCACAAGCTTGCCATTCTCGAGAATCTCTTTCTTGGAAGAAGAGGGTCTTTGTGTGGAGATGGTGGAGAGAGCGCAAGAGCGAGAGCGAGCGAACGGCGAAGTGCGGTGTGAGGAACCGGGTTGCTGCCTGGATCGAAAGCACTTATATATACTACATGATATGATACTATATAACAATACATAATACTATTATATCGTGTATATGATATCACTGTGATCACTGTGTCACGTTGTGTGTGAGTGTCCCACAGCACCAAGCGAAGCGCTTCTTTTACCACCGTGTTTCCCCAAAGGTGTGCAAGGATTTCTCGACAAGCTCCCCCACTGTGGAAAAGAAAAGAAAAGCACACCTTAAAAAAACCACCAGCGAGCCACCATGAATGATCCATCCCCCAGAAGAGAAAGAACCAGTGCTTCCATCCAGAGTAGTGCTAAAAGAGAGAGTGAGAGAAAGAGGGATGGGGACTTTGTGTTGTCGCGAAACTCTGGAGAGACTCTTGCAACAATAAACAATTGCCCCAAGTTACTGCTTGGCTCTCCCAAAGACACTTTTCTTTTTTTTTTTTGTTTCTTTTTTTCGTGCCGTGTGCAGCATCCGCCGGAAGCATCGTGTCTCGCTTTGATTGGTCACCAAGTTGCTTTCGCAGCCGGGAGAGTTTCCGGGGATCTTTTGGGCGATTTAAACTTTTTGACCAAGGGGAGAAGTTTCGATAGCTATGGATGTGGTTGCATCGAAATGGACCCCCCGGGGTGTAACAATTATCGGCTGTTCCAAAGTCAAAAGATAATTACGGAATGTTTAAGACATGTTGCTAGACGTTAAACTCTATAGCTAGCAACAAGTTGGGCGAATCTACAAAGAAAAAGACTTTGTTTTCGCGAGGCTGATTTCGTCGATCAGTGGAGAAAATCATCCAACGGGATGTCGACAAGCTTGACCATTTGTTGGCGACGAACACCTTCGTGTGTTTTCTAGCCTTTGAAAAACCTGGGCCTTCCGGAAAAAGCGAGACAATCCGTACGCCACACCTTGAAATACTTGCGCACACTCTTTTTTCTGTGGAAACATTTGATTCGCTTTAGCGATTAGACGATTGAATTGTCCCCCCCGCTTTAAACTCTGGTTTGTGGGTCGGGGCTCCTTTCTCGAATCCCGTGGAGATCGATCGAGCACCGTGTCTGTGCCGGCAAATCGCTCCACAGTGCGAGAAATCGAGTATCATATTCATTGACAACAATCGCGGGGCTGTTCACATCTTCGCGCCACGACGTGGACGCAAGATCGCGGAGTGCTCGCGCCAATCAGCTCTGGCGCTGGGATAAACAAGGGCTTGGAATGTGGCGATTCGCCAGTGGGTGGGCGATGAGATTTGGATCTATTCTATTTTCCAAGTGATGCATTGATGTCAGAAGTCTCACATCAATGGAATCCTTATAAACTCTAAAAGGGATCCGGACGATTCCAAGAGATTTTTGTGGATCCAGCAAAAGATCGGAAGGTTGACGCTAATAATAGGTTTGAGCGGAATAAAGATATTCTCGCAATTTAGGGCTCCTATATCTTTCGTACGGAAAGATTACATGGTACGGAAGGTTTAGGGTTTTAGGGGAGGAGGGAGGGAAAATGCAGCGCCTCCCACAGCGGTGGCGCGCGCTCCGATCGAGAGGCTTTTGCTCGAATGCTCACGCGCCTGCTGCTGCGCCAGCCGACGAGAAGCCTGGCGCTTGGAAATGGGGAATTCGGAAGCGAATGTGGGATTTGATCGAGAAAAAGGGCATTGCTTTGATGCCGAGGCCGGTGCACAACACAATTCCGAATTTCCGTGGAGCCGGCAAGGCAGCTGACAAGGTGAGAGTAGTAGTAGTAGCAGCCTCAGAGATTTCATTCTCTTTTTCTTTTGTCTCTTAGGTGCTGCTTCTGCCCGAATATCGAGAGGCCCAGTTCGTGAGCGTGTGCCCGGATGCGCCGCAGAGACAAGTGAGATTCATAACACTCAGGCGTAAATCTCGACAGACAAATTTTCTTCTCTTTGTTGTGATGGGAGTTTCTCTTGGTTTCCAGATATGAAAGTGCTGCTTGTTCCTCCACCGGGGCTAAAGAAGGGCTTCTACGCGGTTGTGAGCCCGACGTACTTGTCCTTCTACAAGATGAGGGAGACCTCGGCACGCATTGGTACGCCAGTGTTTCTCAGACGATGTGAGTGAGATTTATTTCCAGCAGAGTCGTGCAGAGGGTGAGTTGCTGGGAAAAGAGCTGGGGCTTGAGTCGGATTTCAGGGTCGACATTCTTGTCATCGGCTCGGTTGCGGTGGATCCAGACACTGGTGCTCGCGTTGGCGTTGGCCATGTAAGAATCTCATTTTTTCTTGTAGCGAGGTGTGGATGATTTTCATTTCAGGGAACTGAGGAGCTGGCGTACGCGCTGCTTCGTCACAAGAAAATTATAGACGAGTCCACACTTGTCGTGACTACAGGTATGTTGACGAGTGATGGTAATGGATAACTCTGAGTTTTTCGTTGTAGTCCACGATAAACAGCTCGTGAATGACATCCCCGTGGACAAGCTGCTCCCTTACGACCTTCCAGTCGATATAGTTTGCACACCAAATTACATCTATCACACGAACACCAAAATTCCAAAACCAACCGGTAAGTTTTGTAAGTCCTTTCCAAGGCTCCATTGTTTTCTCTCATCTTCTCCTCTTGCCAGGAATTTACTGGGACTTGCTTCTGCCTGACAAATACCTCCGCGTGAACGTCTTGCGGGAGCTGAGGGAGAAGATCGGACAAGAAACTGGAGAGAAGCCGAAACTAGCGCCTACGGGAAGGCAAGTCCGTCCAGGTGGCAAAGCAGACGGGCCTTCCATCTCCATCACCGAGCTCAATCCCAGCATCACCGAGAAGGAGCTCGGGCAGCACCTACAAGGCATGGGCTTACGAGTCGACAGCGTGACTGTCTATCAGACCGCCTCAAAGAAAGCGTCCGCCAGGATAGTGATACCCGAGGACCTCAGTGCCGAGAAGTATGCTGCTGCTATCGACATCCATGGTTGGGTCATGCAAGCCAAGCCGACTCCTCCGAAAGCCAAGCGTGAAAAAAAGGTGTCGGGCTGAAAGTCACAGGGCTATGGATCAACTTAAAGCTCTTGATCACAGCTATGATACCTGATACTACTCCGCAAGCCATGGTCCACGAGTTTTCGGCCCAGCACCAGGACTCCATCAAGCTGCTAAGATCGTGTAGCAGTCTATCTCACGCCAGGCGTCTTCATGCCTCTATCAAGCTCCAGGAAGAGAGAAATGATGCTGGATCACATTCCTACCTCTCCAATTTGCTCGTTCAAGCGTACGGTAGATGCGGCAGCGCTGCTGAGGCTCGATCGGTGTTTGACGCCATCGCCCACAAGGACAGCTTCTCCTGGAACATGATGCTCTCGGCATATGCCCGAAACGGGCATCTCCAGGACGCTCGAACGTTGTTCTCTGTAATGCCCGTGAAAGACACGGTCTCGTGGAACACCATGCTTACACTATATGCGAACGAGGGTCTCATCAAAGAAGCGGAGGATGCGTTCTTGAAGATGCCGTCCAGGAGCCGCGTCTCGTGGAATGCTATGATCGCAGCATATGCCGAGACTGGGAATATTTCTGGCGCGAAACGCGTGTTTGATCTTATGCCCGACCCCGATTTCGTGGCCTGGACGACAGTGCTGGTGGCTTACGCCCAGCACGGGTATTTGCGTGACGCCGAGTCTCTGTTTGCGACTATGGCGGATCACGACGTGGTGGCTTGCACAGCGATGCTCGCGGCATATGCCCAGAATGGAGACGTTGGTCGAGCGAAGTCCATGTTTGATTCCATGCCGGATCCAAACCTGCGATCGTGGAACGCGATGTTAGCCGCGTATGGGCAAAATGGTTGCTGGAGAGAGGCCAAGTTGCTGTTTGATACGATGAGCTTCTGGGATGTGGTGTCATGGAACACCTTGCTCACAGCTCTCGCTCACTACCAGCTCGAAACTGCCAAGGCGTTGTTTGACAAGATGCCTGAAAGAAGCATGGTCTCGTGGAATCTGATCCTTGCAGCGTATGCCCAATCAGGGCATCTGGATGGAGCTATCAAGTTTGCCATAATCATGCCAGAGCTCAATCTCGTGTCATGGAACACACTCTTGGAGATGCGTTGCGCAAACAATCGGGTTGACGAAGCTAAGATCTTGTTCGATGGCATGCTCCAGCGAGATCTTGTCTCGTGGACAACGATGCTCGCAGCATATGCCCAGAAAGGGGATATTTTTCAAGCCAAGCTCTTGTTTGAGAGATTCCCTGAACGGGACCTCGTGTGCTGGAACGCCATGCTGGACATGTACGTACGATACGGCACGCTCGAGGAGACAAAACGCGAGTTCGATTCCATGCCCGAGCTTGACGTGGTGTCGTGCACCGCGCTCGTGGTGGCATATTCCCAGTGGGGGCACGTGGAGGAGGCCAAGAGGACGTTCGATACCGTGGTTGCTTGCCCGGACGTGGTGTGCTGTAATGCCATGGCGGCGGCGCTAGCGAACGCAGGACACGTGGAACGCGCCAAGTGCCTGTTTGACAGCATGGCGTCGCACAACACCGACACGTGGAATGCCTTGCTGACGGGGTACGTCCAGTCAGCACGCTTCGCCGACGCGGAGTATCTCTTCTCGGCTATGCCGGACAGGAACACCGGCTCCTGGAACCTCATGCTCGCGGCGCTCGTCGGCGCTGGCAGGCTGGAACGAGCTAGAGAGCTCTGGGATTTAATGCCGGATCACGGCAGCCTCTACTCGAGCACGCTCATGATCTCGGCCTACGCGCAGAGCGGCCACGCCGATCGCGCGCTCGCCATCTTCCAGTCCACGCCGGAGGCCCCCGACGTCATTGCCTGGAACGTGATCCTCGCGATGCAAGCGCAAGCCAGGCACCAGAGTGATGATCTCTTCGAGAGTTATGGCAGGATGTTGATCCATGGCGTGGCGCCGGACGAATCGTCGCTGGCGTGCGTTCTCCACGGCTGCAACCACGCGGGCGACGTGAGGATCGGGCGCTCGCGCTTCGGTTCCATTGGCTATGACTTTGGGCTTGGATTGACGAAGCAGCACTATGGATGTATGATCGATGTTCTCTGCCGCGCGGGACATCTGCGCGACGCCGAGGATCTCGTCGCGAGCATGCCCTTCGTCCCGGATGCTCGCAACTGGACGAGCGTCATCGGTGCCAGCGCCACCCGGCGGCTGCCAGAGCTGGTGGTGGAGAGAGCGCTCGCGGATTCCTCCCAGAGTGGTGGGCTTCACTCGGTGCTAGCCAACGCGCTGTCGAGCGCTCCATCGATGGCAGCACGATGATCCAATCCATCCATCCATCCCTCAATCTAGTCGAAAGTTCCTGGCGAAGAACACAGCGTTTTGATGATCCGGGTGACGATCTTCTTCTGGACGTGAGTGCCATTGACGGTGGAGAAGGCCGGATGGATCGCCACCGCCGCCCCGGGGCTGCTACACTCCCTGAGAGCTTCGATGAGTGGCTTGCGACTGTCACTCCCCACCGAGGCATCGAACAATTTGATGTGGTGATCGCGCTCGGCCTGGACGTGCTCCAGGGACTGGACAACTTGATCCATGCTGGGCCGCGCCGCCGGGTCTCTTTGCAAACACTGCGCCGCCAGCTTTGCAAAGAGCGACACGGATCTCGCCGGGAACATCCCCTTGAGCTCCGGATCCACGACCAGGAAGAGCTTCTTGTCGTTGGCTAGATACGGCGCCGTCCAGCCGACCAGGTCCTGCTCCTCCACCGCGAACATCTCGTCCCGGTTCTGGCGGCCGGTGAGAATCTCCAGCAGCACCACTCCGAAACTCCACACGTTGCTCTTGGGCGATGGTAGCGACTGCGCTCCTCGTTGGAGAAGCTCGGGCGCCGCGTAGGCCGCCACCTTCAAGCACAAAGAGCAACATCTTGTCAAGATCCTCTCTGCCAAAACTTTTGATCTCACCATGAGCGAGCTCGGATTCATAAACCTCTGCGTGAATCCATAGCCCATGAGTCGTGCTCGCAGCTCCTTGTCGACGTGCACGTTGAAAGTTCTAAAGTCCTTGTACATGAGCTGGAAGAAGATCACGCACAAACAAGCTTTTAGCTATGGTGGAGGGTGACGAGCAACAACGAACGCGAGAGCACTTTGGACGTAGCCAGCTTTCGGACGTACCTTTGTGGGCGATCGCTCGTGAAGAAACGCGAGCCCCCGCGCAGCATCGGTGGCGATCCTCACCCGCGTTGCCCAGTCGAGCGGCGGCCGATCGCGGCTCCGGCCATACAAGAGCCTGTCCAAGCTCCCGTTGGCCTGGATCTCGTAAACCACCAGCTTCTCGTCGGTGGTGAAGCTGAATCCCAGGATCCGGCTGAGGTGCGCGTCGCGCAGGCACACAATCTCCTTGACGTGCTCGATCCAAGCCTTGGAATCCTATCAAAACTGCGCTTTGAGCTATGGAAGCCAAGCTATGGCGTGGTTCTTACCTGCATTGTCGTATCCGATAGCCGGACGAGCACCGCTTGCGTGGAGTCCTTGCTGCTACCGCCGCCGCGGGGATTGGCATCGATCGAGACGGTGCAAGTGAAAGCCGGGCCATTGCCGGACTCGCCAATGCACGAGGTCTCGGGGCAAAAGGTGATGTGCGCGGCGGCCAGCCTCTCGTGGGCTACTGGCGGTGGCCTTGGCAGTGGCATGGATGCCGATTTCTTGAACTCCTTGCCGGGGCGATGGTGATCACTGGCGGCGGTGGAATCCCTGGTCACCGCCGGGGAGCCCATGAGTCTCGATGGTTCTGGCGAGAGGCCGCAAGACTCTGGCGTGGGCAGCGGCAGTGGCTGGCCCCGGAAGACGATGGGATCCCTCCTCACGCCGCTCAAGCTCGCGTATCCACTGGGGCCTGAGTGAGTGACGAGGGGCGACGTGGAGCCATCTTCCATCCTGGTGGAGATCTTGGGCACCGCGATGGCGGTGGGCTTTGATCTTGGGTTTCTGGCGATGGCGCTGGGAGATGGCGATGGCGAGGGCGATGGCGATGGGTGAGCCAGTGGTGGCGGCGGCGGGATTGGGTCGTCATCCGTGACCAGGAATGTGGGTGGAGCCGACATGGTTCGCATCATCTTGGCGGAGGCGTCCTGCCCCGCCAGTGATGCCTTCTTGTGCCGCGATTTCTTGTGGGCGAAGCACCGCATTCCTCTTCTTCTTCCTCTTCCTCCCCTCTAGAATCTCTCCTAGCATCAAAAATCCCTTCCTTACCCCGATGGTATCGTCCAAATGCTGCTATGGAATGGATCTCTCTCTCTCGCTTTTCCTTGGGTCTCGCTGGAATCCAAAGAGAGGATCGGTTGGTCGTCCCAGCGAGAGATCTTCACTAGCTTAAAAGCGCCATCGTGTGAGTGTGGGCAACGGCCACGATGATCCCCGTATGGACGGCTAGCACGCGTTATGCCTGACGAATATGCTTAACCATTAACGGCCGGGATTTTCTCTCTCTCCCCTCGCCAGGGAAAATATCTTTCTCCATGGGCTCGAGCGCTCATTGCTTTGATGCCTAGCTAAACAGAGCTTAAAAATTCTCGCTCAGAAGAAGAGGACGAGTTGTTCGACAGTGAAATCTCGACGAATTGAATGGTTTGGGATCGAAATAAGTCCACAGTGGGAACCATCGATCGAAGAGGGCCTGCTGCTCTCCAACCGCAAGGAACACGAATCCCCAGTGCCCAGTCGATCGTTTTGTCCATTGTCGTGTGTGTCTCCCGAAAAAACGCTACGAGTTGAATTGATCTGTGATCCTTTTTGGGCCTCTTCTAAAATTCCAAGAACTGTGCACTCTATTCATGGAGATAGTATAGTTTTACCAGAGTTGACTCATACAGACTGTAAAGTCAAAGGGTGTCGATTTCGAGCAATCAAGACCTGGAAGTACGTATTTTATAATTCCCGGGTACGATACTTAAACATTCTTGTCATCTCATCTATCGCTTGATACTTCACATTGTAACTACATAACTGGCCGAGATTTCTTCTATCCTGGAGGTTTTGCCTCCTTGCACACACACACACACACACAAAACGTAGAATTTGCTCGTCAGCGTGATGTAAGATCAGATCAATGCAGAGCGTGGGAGCGATCGATGCAGCGTTCCAACGCAGACTATAAGCATCCAAACTCCGAGAAAGAAGAAGACGAACTCGTTTCCTAGGAGAGAGAGAGAGAGAGAGAAATCAATCGCGGAGATCTTTACGGAGGATTAGAATGGCTTTTTACCTGGAAGAAAGTGAGCGTGCAGCCTGTTTCTCGACCAAGCAAACCTGCAAAGAGATAAAGCTTGATTGGATTAAAAAAGCGAGAGAGATGGGGAGAAGCACTGGATCCGGATCGAGAAACCACCGAAACATGTCACTATCAAATCGATGGATGGAGCAACTTACACTGTGCCTCCAGCTGTCGGCCCAATGGCTTTGAAAAGCGACAAGAGGCTGAGCGAAAATCCATTCGCTGTTCCACGCTCCTCTTGCCTCTGTGACAAAAGCAGCCCCACGATTTTGACGGATCAACACTTTGGTCTGTAAGAAACAAAGCTGCTTACCACCGAGACGTTGACGAGGATGGCCAGGCCTGTCGTTGTTGCTTCCTGGGAGATGGAAACTCTGGGTGAAACAACCGAAACGAGGAGAGTCTCGAGAGCTTACCATGAAAATGTACTTAAGAGTTGACACTGTCAAGATCACGAACCAGAGCCAGACTCCAGTGAGCTCGTACATAAACGGATAGATGACGAGAAGTGGCAGTGTAAGTCCCTGCCAGAATGAGTTTCACATTTCAGCAGCGCGATCGCAAGAATCCATAGAACTTACGGATGCTATCCGAGTGACCATTGCTGGTCCGAGGCGCCGGGTGACCACAGGGAAGAAGCTTAGCTGACAGATCAGCATGATAAAAGCTACAACATCCACATTAAGACTCGTCCACGAGAAAAGTTAACGGTTTGATCCTCACCAGCGACTGTGAGAACTCTTCCGGCATCGGAGCTCGTGAAAGACAGTCCTCCCGTACTCTTGGAGCTCAAAGCCCAAAGAGAGAAAACCTGTAAAGGAGAGAGCAAGAGATTAGAAAAAGTTGGAGCATACTTTGTTTACCTCTAAGAAAGCAATGTCGTGAAGTGAAGCAAAGCAAAACAGAGCGATGGAGACGATGAGCGCCTTGTTCTGGAAAATGGATCGCTTCTCGCAGTCATCGCTGATTACCCCGCTCTCGATCTCAGGGGTATTGGCAACTTCCTTGGCATGGATGTGCAAAGTCTCCTGTAAAGAAAAGAAATTTTTGGAGAACTTGCCAATAGTAGTCTTGACTTACTGGTAGAAAGTGACAAGCGACGAGCACAAGCAGCGCAAACACTGTAACACACAGTGGCGGAAGAAGGTACGGGTACCTGCGGAGAAGATCGCACGGCCATGAGAATCTCGATCGATTGGAATCGCGGAAAGGAAGGAAACGAAAAAGAGATTCTTCATTCCTTCAACTTGAGAGAGGAGACTACATACCGGTCGAATAAAGAGCCTTGGAACAATTCCGGATACTTGAGAGCTGGCTGTAAATCACGGCATTGACATGGTTTTTCTCAATGACGATATGATAAAAGTTTTCGCTAGATATCATTGCTTGCCTCGGCTAAGAAGCCGCCGATTGCCGGTCCAAGGACGAGTCCGAATCCCCAAGCAGTGCTAACCTGTAGGATCGAAACGAATGAGGAATTTCCCAAGATCCAACGTTTTGCTATCGAGCAAGACCGACTTTTAAAGTTCTACGAGTTCTACTAACTACAAGATGGTTTGCTTGTGAATCTTACCACAGCCAGTCCCAAGCTCCGATACTTTTTGTTGCAAATTTCGGTTGCGAAGGTTTGAATTGTTCCAAACAAGCCATTCAGGCTTCCCAGGCAGAACCTGGTGACCACCGCCATCCAGAGCGAGGTGCTAAAGCCGAAGAGCGTGTTGAAGATGATCCTGGAGGAAGAAAGAACTTTAGACAAGCTGGAAAGAAAGAGATGATGTGACGAACACTGAGATGATTCCGCAGAACATGACGGGCTTGCGACCATATCGATCCGCTGCCACTCCCCACAGCAAGCCGGTGAAAAATCTCCCAATCATGAAGGATGAGCCTGAAAGTTTCCAACGTGAGATTATGAGAAAGCAGGGATCGTCATTGTCGTGAAACAGATCAGGAGCAGCGAATTCAATCCTCTCACCAATGAATCCTGCGTAGTAGCCGATGTCGCTCTCCGAGTCTGCGACATTAAAGTCCCGGACCTGCGGAAGAAAAAACTTTAGACTTGCTCGAAGAAGAAAAGCCGTGAACTTCGGAAGATCGGGAGTTTACCAGCAGATAGAGATAAGGGAACAAGATGGTGATTGGCAAAGCTGGAAAACAGAGATGGTTAGAGCAGTTCTTCGCAAATTGGTGAATCAACAAACTCACCATTGCAAAGCATGATGAATCCGATGAGAACCAGATACTTGATCGGCGGCCCGTCCTCCTCGTGCGGCATGCATTTGCAACCAGGGCATTCTCGGCTCGATTTGAGCAGCAAAGGCTCCTTGATGAGATCTTCACTGGGAGTAGTCATCGCTCTGAACAATCTTTGCTCACAAACTCTTCTCTTTTTTCGCTATCTTCTACTTCTTTTTTCTATGCTTTCCTTGCTTCACGCTTTTGGAAAGTCAAGTCAGATGATCTCTTGGGACTCTCTCGAGGCGCGCTTGAGAGCTCTCCCCTCTTTGTCGCTTCTCTCTCTCTCCTTTCTTTTATCCTCCTTTGTTTTCTTCGGAGAATGTTGGAGCCTCTGATGTTGGGTGTTTGTATGAAGCGAGACGAGACCCGGGAAATGCGCTAGCAGTGATCTTGTGGTGGTGGTGGTGGTGAACAAAGTTGGAGCAGCGTCAGATTTCATGAAGCACTGAAAGGTGCTGTAGGCCAGCCCTCTCATCAATTCCTTTTGTACCATGCTGCTCAATCATGCAGGCAAAAGACCTTCGCCCTGTGGTATCACACTGGGTGTTGTTACCAGGAGAAGGAGACGATGTGTGATCACTGACCGGGTGAAAACGAAGAAAAGGGAAAAGCAAAGGAAAAAAAACTGGACATGGATGGCTGGATTCCTCTACAACTTGCTGTCCCTGTTGGGTGATTGATGGCTGATGGATTGTACGTCAAGGGTCAAAACATCTTCTTACGAGCGAAAGATAAAAGGGGAGAGTCGATCCAGCGAGAACCCACGAGCAGTGCAGGCCTGGCCGTGCTCCTCCAACTTGAGACCACCCACATTTACAACTGAACAGACCTTTTAAGAGAGTGTGTTCTTCGGCCTCCACTTAGGACTCCTGTTCTCTCCATCTTGGGTTGTTTTTCATCCGGATTCTTTTGCAGGAGCCCATTCCTCGCCAGCGAATCTGTGCCGACAGGCAGCAAACCACACGCGCATTGCGGAGATGAGATCGCCCACATGAAAAGAAGAAACATGTATCGTATCGATCTATATAGCAGCTCTACATGATCCAGCTATATAGAGAGAGTTATTGCCAAGGACTTGGATACGATTGTTTTGTTTTGTATCTTTCTCGCCTTGTCTGCGTGTGTGCCTGTGCCTGTGTGTTTGGTGGGGTGTTTGTAAGGAGAGCAGTGTCAGAATCAAGAACCATAGAAAAACAAGTAAGAAATTTTCTTTTGATCTAGCTATCGGTCTGGCTTTGTGACAAAAGCGCAGGCTATTTCTAAAACTCGAGATGGATGCCATTCCTCGAATTAGGAAGACCAGGCCAAGAGTACACGCCAGAGGGTCTCTGACTCGATCGATAGATCCATGAAATGTTTTCTTTGGATCGTATATATGATGTTTGACAAGGTTCTGCCACCTTTATTACAACAATTCCTTTGCCATGGAATTTGAGGATTGGACATCTACTCTAGATTCTGCTCGAGCAGAAAACTCGATCTGAAATGCCCGGCATTGCAGCAAATCTCGAGCCTTCAAAGCCTTGCACATTGAAATTTCCCGATCAAGCCGATGTAACAGTCACCCTGGGAAGGAGAGAATCATCTCAGCTTGCTCCATCACGTACGTGAAGACAAACTTTATAGCACGCTCATATAGAACAAACACGGCTCACATTTCCATAACAAGAGTGCGATCTCATCTCGTGGACTTAGTGTGTGGTTTTTCTACGCAACTGCAAACAAACAAGGGCTAGGCGAAATTATTACAATGCGGTGGCCAGTCGAGCTCTCCCAATCAACCACGTTTCACTTTGGACGCACACGTTCCAGCCACGTCGACAGGAATAATCAATTCCAAGCATCTCCTTTCCAGCGAGAAGCTCAGAGAGAGGAGCATTGTCGCAATCGTAGAGCTGTGTCGCGCGCCACTGGCGTCTAGGGTTTTGCGCGATCCCCGAGCCATATGGAGGAGCCGCTGCTAGGACGCGATCGTCAACAGCCGGAGCTCGAGTTCCCGGATTGTCCCGGCTGCCAGATATGGCGGCTCCGCGAGAAGGGATCGCCGCCGCCGCTGAAGCAGCTGGTGTCCCTGGGATTCGTGGTTCTTTGCAATGGTACGTTGTCTATCCTAGCAGCGCTTTACGTTATTCTTTCTCGTTCTGTCTCATCGATCCAAATGGTTTCGACAGCGCTGCCGATTTCCGTGCTTTACCCGTTTCTATATTTTATGGTGAGATACTCTCCGGGTTGGCTTCTTGCTACACGTTTTGTTCTTTCCAGGTGCGTGATTTCCATGTTGCGAAAACCGAGAGCGATATTGGCTTCTACGCAGGATGGATTGGTAATGCTTTCTCTACTTTGTCGTCTACATGTTCACTTTTGGAACTGAGAGTGAGTCGACTGTTCAGGATCGTCGTTTATGGCTGGACGTTTCTTCACTGCTGTGTTCTGGGGCTACTTGGCGGATAGGATTGGCCGGAGGCCAGTGATGGTGCTTGGAATTGTGTCAGTGTAAGCAAACTTCCTCTATCGTTTGTCAAACTTTGTCTAGTATCTTTCATTCTGAGCATCTGTTCATAATCAGGTTGGTCTTCAACACGTTGTTTGGCGTGAGCACGAGCTTCACCATGGCTCTGGTGACCCGGTTTTGCCTTGGCAGCTTCAATGGCATGCTTGGTCCGGTTAAGGTACGGGTCTTCTACTAGTGAAGTTCATCTCGTTGACACGGTTTTAATCTGTTCAGGCGTACGCATCGGAGATTTGCAGCGACGAGCATCAAGCACTAGGTGTGTCGGTCGTAAGTTACTGAATTGCTTGAAAACCTTGTCTCTCGGCAACGTACGGTGTTACACTAGTTTCTTAACTCCTGGCAAAAATGTCTCTCTCGTAGGTTGGCACAACTTGGGGGCTAGGACTTATAGTTGGACCAGCTCTGGGGGGGTTCCTGTCGCAGGTATTTATGCGGAGAATTGTATACAGCTGACAAATTTCCCCTTGCAGCCGGCTGTAAAGTATCCGAATGTTTTCCACCATGGATCCCTCTTTGCACGGTAACTGGCAGCACTTCTGATTCTTTCTTATGGTTCTTCTTCTTCTTCTTTCTGCGTGGCAGGTTTCCATACTTATTGCAAGCTCTGGTTGTCTCCGCGATAGCGTTACTCGGTCTCTGTATGTGTTTTACTCTACCTGTAAGTGCTCTTTCTTTTGGCAGTGCAGTGTTTGAGGTTTTCTTCTTTTCCTTTTGCCAGGAAACACTCCACAAGCATCCTAAAAGGAACATATCAGCTGCTGAAGACAAGCAACCGGCAAGAAAGCAGTCGATTCTCAAGAACTGGCCATTCCTTGCATCAACAACTGTGTATTGCCTTTGGTCCCTCCATGACATTGCCTACACAGAGGTATACGTTGCAACCATTTCTTCCCGTGGGGGCTGACTTCTGTTTGCTTGTAGATTTTCTCACTGTGGGCTGTTAGTCCAAGATTACAAGGAGGACTTAGCTTCACTAGTTCTGACGTTGGAGAAGTCCTGGCTATTTCAGGTGAATCCCTGTGTAACCGTGGCTTTGACAGGTACTGATCGGGAACTATGGTTGCAGGTTTCGCCATGCTTGTTTTCCAGCTTACAATTTTTCCGGCTGTTGCGAACATGCTTGGGCCTATTTTCATGACTCGGATATCAGCTGTAAGTAAGATGCTATAAGTTCCTTCTTCTGATTTTGTTGCCCTTTCTCTCAGATCCTGGCAATTCCTATACTTTGTATATATCCTCTCATGTCAAAGCTGGAAAACGTTTGGCTGTGGGTAGTCTTGCTCACTGCCTCCGTGCTTAAGTTCGTGCTCACCGTACGTGACCAGTCTACTACTACATGTTTCAATGCTAATGGGCTTTGTTCTTGCAGACGGCCACAATGACCGGATCGTTTCTTCTGATAAACAACTCCGTGGTATAATGAGTCGTCCATTTCTTGGTTTTCCCCCGGAAGTTCACGTTCTCTTTTCTTTCTCTCTTCTCTTTTCTTTTTTGCTTGCAGACTCAAGAACAGAGAGGTGCTGCAAATGGACTGTCACTAAGCGTTGTTTCTCTTTTCAAGGCTCTTGGCCCGGCAGGAGGAGGTTCAGTGTGAGTACTCGTTTCTGATATTTGGCTACCAAGGAGGAAGGAGCTAACGCAGTTCTTTTTCTCAGGTTTGCTTGGGCTCAAAAGCGCCAGCACGCAGCCTTCCTTCCAGGTGAGAAACAAGTTTGCAAATTCGTGAGACGTGCGTGAGAGTAACTTGACAACTTTGGATGTGCAGGGGACGAGCTGGTGTTCTTCTTCCTCATTTTCTTTGCCTTTCTTACGGTCCTGGCCACGCTCAGGCCTTTCTTGCCCGCGTCCACCAACAAGCTTCAAGACGAGAAAGCAGCGGATCAGCTAGCTTGATGTCAATCCAGTGACAAGATCCTGGCATGACAACCATTCCACTACATAGCGATGTAAAAAAACTCGAGCTTCGATACTACTCGGCTGCGCAATGAAAAACATTCGTCGAAGATTTACGCGTGCTACAATACCACAGTGACATGATCTGACCAGTTCGTGCGAGAAGATCGAGTTTGGTTTGGATACCAACGTGTGCCTGCTGGTCGTAAAGCTTTGACTCGTAGAGGCGTAGCACCACCTCTTTAAGTTAAAAGATGTTTGGGGCCGAGCGAGCGAGCGAGCGCATTTCTATCATCATGGGCATGCCGGACGAAAATCAGGTTTGCGAGAAAGAGGGAGCTCTCAAGCATTCTCTTTGTTTCTTGTTCTCTCATAGATTGTTTCTGTTCCAGATGGAGGAGGTGCTCGTGGATGCTCACGATAGGGTGCGAGTAATGACCCTCAATCGCCCTCAAGTGCTCAATTGTCTCAATCTCTCCGTTGTAAGAGTTTGCATTTGGATCAAGAAGCCTTGCGGCATCCTGGTTTTTGTTCTTGAGCTTTCTCTTTCAGGTCTCCCGACTCGCGGAGCTGTTTGAGCAGTGGGAGAGAGATGAGAGTGTGGAGCTTATAATCATCAAGGTGAGCTCCACCTACCATTCTTCTCTTTTTAAATCCCTGGCTCGCAGGCCGCAGGCAAGGTTTTCTCTGCTGGTGGTGACCTGCGCATGTTCTACGATCACAGGAAAGGTTTTGTTCAAGGATTAAGCTTTGGTGGTTTTGATTCCCTTGCGTGTCTTTCCCAGACGAATCGTGGAAGGAAGTCGTGTACAAAAAGTACTGGCTCGACTATCACCTGTACAGCTACAGGAAAACAAGAGTATGTTCACATCACGTTTCTCAAAGCCTAGAAGACTTGGAACTTAGAGACTTTTGTTCTTCACAGGTAGCTATTTGGCACGGACTCGTTGTGGGAGGGGGAGCAGGCTTTACGTTTCCCAGCACGTTTAGAATCGTCACTGAGAATGCTGTAAGTTTTGTGATTGCTACTTGAGAGTATCTAACAGTTTCGCTGCCAGGCATTCTCCACTCCCGAAGTTGCTGTCGGTTTTCATACTGATTGTAGTGCCTCGTATTTCCTTCCACGACTTCCAGGACATCTGGGTAAAAATCACTCTTTGAGTTTTCTTACTTGATCTCAGACTTAAGTTTTGCAGGAGAATACCTTGCGCTCACAGGATCGAAACTGGACTGCGCTGATATGCTAGCTTGTGGCATCGCTACGCATTTTGTCCCTTCAAAGGTGGTTTTCCGTTTTCTGATCTCTTCTTACATTTCAATAAAAAACTATTGCAGGATGTTCCGGAGCTTGAGAAGACTTTGCTGAATTTACAACCGGAAAGCTCAATACAGGAGGCTATCCAGGGATTTGCTAAGATGCCTGAAGCTGAAGCGAGCAGTGTCATGAAAAGGCAAAACTTCTTAATCGTCCACGATGGAATTTTACGTATGAACTAACAAGCTTCCAGGCTTTTCCAGGATGACTTGGATAAACAGCTGCTTCTCGAAAGACCGAGTTGAAGAGATAATCGAGTCTCTGGTGAGTCCCTGAGGCCTTTGCGTTGATTTCTTTCTTGATAAATCCCGCTTGTCAACCGTTTCACTAGGCCAGTACCAATGACGAATGGTGTAAAGAAACTGCGCGGTCACTGAGGCGCCTCTCGCCAATTGCGCTCAAGCAAGCCTTAGCATCGGTTAGAAGAAACTCTCTCTCGCGCGCGCGTACGCAATTTTTGTGCTGATTGTGTTTGGAATTGTCAACACAGATCCGGCAAGGCAGGACTCAGAGCTTGAAGAAATGCTTGGAAAGAGAGCAGCGGATTACTCTAAATTGCTTAAGGAGCCTAGTCTCGGATGATCTCTACGAAGTAAGTTCTTCGGTTTCCTGGTTCCATAAAAGTTCTTACTGCTTCTTTCCAATTATGACTAGGGGATTAGAGCTGTGGTTGTGGATAAAGATCGCGCTCCAAAGGTTGGTTGTGTTGGCTCTCAAACGTTAAGGTTCAGCCATGTTAATTGGTGAAACTTTTGCAGTGGAATCCATCGACTCTTGCAGAAGTCACGGATGACATGGTAGAGATGATCTTGAACACCTACACTGCCAGGGAGCAAATTCAATTGCCTCTGGAAGGCGAGGAAAGGTAAACTAAAATCCCTTTCGTCATCCCTTCAAACCCTTCATTTCAAGGTGGAGTGGCAAATACTTGGCCTAGGAGATCCAGCCAAACTCCCGCCATTTTCTTGTTTGAATTCAAAATAGTCGCGAATATTCATGAGGCTTAGAGGCTTAGGGTTTTTGCGAGAAGGGGAAGAAACTCTCGGGGACGCAGGACCGAGGACCACTTCGATGGGAGACCAGCACGTATCTCGGCAGTGATCTCCGAGTGGTGGCGGATGTCACTAGCGGCAATTCGTCTTCAGAGTTTGGATGGGTGGTGATCTTCCGCCTAAGAACAGAACATGAGTATGACTCGAAGCAGGGTAGAGTTTTTTTCTCGCTTACCATTCGCATTCCAAAGAGCGCAATTCAGTAGCACATTTATTATACTTATCCTGATCGACTTTTAGAGCTCTGCTGCTTGTGCTCCACAAATTAGTCCGTCACGCTCATCATCTGGATTGTTCCGAACATGCCATTGAGGTAGAGCGTAATCCTGGTGGAAGGAAGAACTTTAGACAAGCTAGAAAGATTAACGAGAAAGAGATGATTTGATGAACACTGAAATGATTTGAACATTGACAGACTTGCGACTTTCACTCCCCATTGCAAGCCACGATCCTGGAAGATTGAGAAAACAGAGGTCGAAGAGGTTGACAGCTAGGAAAGAGCAGCAACCCGGCACCAATATCCTGCATAGTATCCAATGGTCGCTCACCTGCAAAAAGAAAAACACTAGAAGATACCAGCAGGTAGAGATAAGGATTGATTTTGCGTCCAAAACCTTTCAAAAGAACATTGGAAGCTTGTGTCAAGGATTTTAGAATTGCTGTAAGGCTCTGGCATGCTTTTTCACGATGGATGCTTCTCAAGGAGAGTTGAAGAGATTATCCAGTAGCCTGTGCCTTAATTGCTTGTGCTTTCGTTGTGGATTTACGTTTCCCAGCACGTTTAGAATCGTCACCGAGAATGTTATAATGCTACTTGAGAACATCTAAGAGTCCGAAGTTGCCGCTGGTTTTCATACCGATTGTAGTGCCTCGTATTTCCTTCCACGACTTTCACGACAGCTGGGTATGAAACGCGCTCTGAGATTCTTAGCAGGAGCATACCTTGCGCTCACGGGCTCAAGGCTGGCCTATACGGTAGCTTGTGGCATCGACCGACGCATTTTGTCCCTTTAAAGGTGGTTTTCCGTTCTCTTATTTCTTCGTACACTTACTTTTTCATGACACTGGTCTCTCCAGCCTCTGGCATCTTAGCAAATCCCTGGATAGCCTCCTGTATTCAAGCTCGCGGTTGCAAATTCACCAACGTCTTCTCAAGCTCCGGAACATCCTGCAATAGTTTGATTGATGGGACTTTATGTATGAACTAACCAGCTTCTATGCTTTTCCAGGATGATTTACTGCTTCTCGAAGGACCGCGTTGAAGAGATAATCGAGTCTCTGGTGAGCCTCTGCGTTGATTTCTTTCTTGTCAACTAGGCCAGTACCAATGAAAAATGGTGTAAAGAAACTGCTCGGTCACTGAGGCACCTCTCGCCACTTGCGCTCAAACAAACCGGTTAGTGAAAACGCATAACATTTATGCTGATTTTGATTGGAGTTGTCCACACAGATTCAGCGAGGCATGACGGAGAGCTTGAAGAAATGCTGCGGATTACTCTAGGAGCCTAGTCTCGGAAGATCTCTATGAAGTAAGTTTTTGTTTCTGTGTTGTGGCGAAATCCTACGGGGTATAGGGTTCTTTGAAAGACTTCTCAGAATGTTAAAGCGCTTCATCCACATAGCAAATGCGAGTAGGAGTAGGAGCAGCAGTAGCAAATGCAATAAACTCTCTCAGGTGAGAAAAACACTGATGACGAGTATGGAGAGTTTCTGGCCTAAACAACCGTGTCCGCGGCCAAGTCTTTAGGGCGCTAGACGGCAGTGGGTGGGCCAGCGACGCCTTCCAGTCGCATGTCCTGCATCACAACCAGCGGCGAATTCCCCCCTGTTGAACAACCACTCGGGCTTGACGACTGCGGCGACTCGTTTCCATCCATGGTCAAGCTCGTGAACGATGCCTCGGAGGATGCAATTCGCCGCTTGCATGGAGAGCCACCCCTACATCTCGCTTCCAGGGGCATCTCCTGGATCACATGCTCCAGTACACCGAAATCGTGAGCGGCGAATTCCCCCCATCCGCTGGGAAACCACTCGGGTTTGACGACATAGGCGACTACGGTTGCCCGTATCCAGACATGATCAGGAAGAAACTCGCCTCGCGCACGACTTTTGCCGGAGTGCTGCCTGCCGAGCCGAGAAGGAAGTCTTCTCCAGGGGGCCAAGCGTGCACGAGTTGCAGGAGCAGGCGGTCTGTTTGCCTCTGATATCAAGCTCATTGGTCTGCGGTCCACGAGCCTCGCCGCTCTGGTCTGGGAGCAATCTCGATCATATGCTACACCGGTCGTGCCACATACTGGTGTCACCAGCCTTGAGTTGACGAGGTGTGCCAGGAGCCTTGAGTTGGCGCAGGAGGTGGCTGATACCGGGGGGTTGCCAGAGTTCCCTCGTCACGGAGGTCTCGTCGCTCTTTACAACTTTGAGAAGAAACACGCTTACCAACTGCTGCTAAACTGCCACAAGCTCGTTGATAAAGGTATGGCTTTTCCTCCCTGGAGTTTTTTATTTCTTTTTCTCTGTGGCTTGCAGGATATGACGAGCGCAAGCTATTTTGGTCGTTCTTAGAGAACCAGCAGTTCTACACTGTTGATGTGCAAGTGCCCGGTAAGTAATGATTTACAGGTGTTGTTATCTTATTTCTTTTTCCTTGTGCGCGACAGGTCTCACATCGCTGGATCAAGTGCGTGTTGCGAAAGATGGAAAGGGTGTGCTTGTTTCCACGGAGAAGGACGTGTTCTGGCACAAGAAGCTTGCCATTCCTCCTTACGCTGATGTCGATGGTGCAATAGTTAATCTCCAGGATGAGATTCTCACCATTTGCCAAGAGACAGATCTGACAGTGCCAATTGAGGACTTCGACGAGGGTGAGCTAAACAAAAGTATTGATATCATATTTGTAGCCAAGAACAAACATCTCAAGGCAACTATTGAAGATGACAAGGATTACCACATTTTTCATGTCGAAGTTCCAGGTATACCCCTTGAAACTTTTTAGTTTTCTCAAGAGCTGTTGGTTTGTTTGTGACTGTGTAGGCTTGTCGCGAGAGAAAATAATAGTGGGTGCAGGGAACGAACTCATCGTTAAAAGCAATGCCAACGCCTTCAAGCAAAGGAAGATTAAGCTTCCCTCTAGTGCCGACATGAAGCAGACTAGAGCTTTTTCCAGAAACGGTTTGCTTACCATTTGCATGCAACGGAAATATGATAGCGCCTTTTTATTTCTTATGGAGTCAGGGCTAGGGTTTTAGGGAATTCAATTGAGCCGGGCGTATTCACTCTGCCAAAAACTAAAAAAATGCTAAGGTACTTCATCCACACGAGTAGTAGGAGTGGCAGCAAAGGCTCTCAGGTGAGCAAACTGACGGACGAGGCCTACAAAGAGTATGGAGAGTTTCTGTGGATGGTGATGCTCCGTCTAGAGAACCGTAGTCTGTAGGGCGCTCGACGACTGTGATGCTACCACCGGCTGCTTCCAGGCGCATCTCTTGCGTCACACGCTTGAGTACCGCGAAATCGTGAGCGGCAAATTCCCACCCGTTGAAAACCACTCGGGTTTGACGACAACGGCGACTACCCCTGCCCGTATCCACGCATGATCAAGCTTGTGGACGATGCCTGGGAGGATAACTTCCGCCGCTTCTGTAAAGAGGAACCCATACATCACCGCACACACTTCTGTAGGAGTGCTGCCTGCCGAGCTGAGAAGGAAGTCTTCTCCGGGGAGCCAAACGTGCACGAGTTGCAGGAGCATTTGTTGCTGATTGTTATCCCAAGCTCCTTGGTCTGCAGTCCACGAACCTCTCCAATCTGATCGATGAAGATTCATATACTGTCGTTCCACAGGCTTCCTTCTCCAGCAATGACTTGAGGAGGTGTGCCAAAAGCCTCGAGTTGGCGCAGGCAGTGGCTGATGCCGGGGGGCTGCCGCAGTTCTCTCAGCACGAAGGTCTCGTCGCTCTCTACAACTTTGAGAAGAAACACGCATACCAGCTACTGCTAAACTGCTGCAAGCACAATAAAGGTATGGTTCTAATCATGCCTGGAGTTTTATTTTCCTTTTTTCTCTGTGGCTTGCAGGATATGACGCACGGAAGCTCTTGTGGTCCTCCTTCGAGAACCAGCAGTTCTACACTGTCGATGTGCAAGTGCCCGGTAAAGTCATTTGCAGATGTTGTTATTTATTTCTTTTTCTTCCTATCGCACAGGTCTCACTTCACTGGATCAATGTTTCAAGGCAACTATTACCATATTCTTTATATAGTCCCGTGAAACTTTCACGTATTTTCTCAAAAGCTTTTGCTTTAGAGAAAGTGATTGTGGGTTGTGAAGGGCCAGAACCCATCGTTATGACCAGCACCAGCAAAGGAAGCTCAAAATTTCCTTTAGTGTTGACTTGAAGGACGCTAGAGCCTTTTTCGGGAATGGCTTGCATTCCAAGAGCTCAATGGAGTTATATCCTTCCTTGTCAATGAACATTTTGTTGCAAGTCTCAGTTGCAGAAGTCTCGATAGTTCCAAATATACCCTCTACATGCATAATTAGCAAATCTAGAAGAATAAAATAGCTTTAGACAAGAGTTAAGCTGGGAGTTCGAATGGAATATTTTACTACTTGCTGTCTTGAGAATAAGCTAATCTATTGGGCTGAATTCAGTCCATGCCACCTTGTGAACAACTGCCATTTTTTTTCTTTAATAGAAACAATAGTGTGGTGATGAATGCAAAACCTTGCACTTTGGATGTCAGGTTTCACATTGTCTTCAGAGAATATTACAACAATAAGTTATACAAACATACATACATGTGTATGTATGTATGTATGTATGTATGTATCTCTCTCTCTCTCTCTATATCTGTGTGTGTATGTAGTGTATTATGATTAATCTTGTGTGTTAATTATAAACTTCATTAAATCTATTGGTAAATAATAAACACTACTATTAAGCAAACCAAACATTGTTGCATGTAACATGCAACATGCAACAAATTATTGTAGTGTTTATAAACATAATATCTACAATCTTAAACCTTTTACTTTTAACATTACTTTTTAGTTAGGGGAGGAGAATGGCAAAGGATCAAAGATATTCTAGAGAGATTGTATTTCTGGAACATAGATTTTCCTAATATTTTGTTTTCATCTTTCTAAATTTTAAGATAAATTTCTCTTATCTTAGCAAAAAGGGACAATTTGAACCATCTCCATGTCCTAGGAGTTCTTAAACTGATTCATCTTCAGAGTTCAGTTTTTCATTTTTCTCCCTTGGAAAGAACATTAGAGACATAGCAAGGTTACATAACAATTGAATAGTGCATTGATGATGTTGACTAGTATAACTTTTCTTCTAGCCTGCTTTGTAAATTTGGCCTTACCAGAGTCAATTGACATTGATAAACAGGTGATCAATAGTCACAAATCTAAGTAGCAACATGAAAATGATCAATGGGTTCAGATGGAATATGTTCAACTACATTGCTGATAATAATTTAAAATAGTTTTAATTATTATAATATAAAAAAAAGCTTTTTGATATTATAAATATTTTAATTTTTTTAGGTGGGACAGTTTTGAGAAGATTCATAGAATACTTGCACCTCTTTATGAGGTATGTACCATTAAAATATTTCTACTAAATCTTATACTGAGCTTCTATCATAAAACCTTTTAGCTTTTTAATATTTACTTATAACCCACTTCTATATATTATATTTTTTAGAATTTTTTATATCATTAAATTTACAATAAGATACTAAATAATTTTTTATACATTACATGCAGCAATTCTTCATTTTCTTATTAATAGTGCTTACTCTTTATCAATCATATTGATCAATTGGAAAGTTATAACTATAAACATATTACATATCAACTGTTAGATGGTAAATTAATTTACTTCTTAATATATTCTAGTTTTATAAATTATAAACTGTGTGGTCCAAGTGTATGGCTATGATGCCATATACTAATATTAGTATAGTGGGATTTTAGTGGTTTCAATCTGGACCACTCATTCTTATATATAAACTAGGGTTTTTGGGTTAATTAATATACATATTTCATGTATTCTCTTTTCATATTCCATGCACTCACATTGGTGGAGGTGAGAAGTAGTTTTAATTGTCCCAAGATTTGGGATTTTGGTTTAAATTTAGCTTTTGCATTGTCTAGATCTCCTTTTTTCTGATTGCTTTTGGGATTTTGGTTTAGATTTAGCTTTTATATTGTTTAAATTTTCTTTTCTCTATTGTTTTTTTCAACTTTTTCTCTTTTATTCTTTCTTTTTCGTTCATCTTCATAGTAGAGTAGTAGCCTCCTCCTCCTTTGACTTTAAAGCAACAGTTGATGCAATTGCTTGATGCTATGTGGTTGTAATTGAACAATCAAACTTAATTGATAGCAACCTTTACGGCAAGTGGTACAATTCCTTTTGCTCTTACTACCAATCCTTGTGTCTAGCTGGAGTTCTTCTGTGGGAATCTTGGGGATGATGTGTACCATTGGTTCAATATATCATTCCTGGAATGATACTCAACATTTACATGAGTTTCCCATATGTTTCTAAATGATAGCATTGTAGTGGTATAATGATTTGAGTGCAACCACTCATGAGGATTGGAGTATTCTTCTTGACATCTTCAAATGCATATTTGGATATGCTGATGATTGTGATGAACCTTTTTAATAATTGCATCATCTTCATCAAGGGCCATTTGAGTCGGTGATGCAATTTAACATTTGTTTTTGAAGCCTCTTATTTCGTGCGGAGACAAATATGTTGGAGCGAATCAAGTTGGGAATGTTGTGGCTAGAGCTTTTGTCAAGATTTAATAGGATTTGTGCATGCACTTGCTTTAGCCACCCTTGATGATGCCCTTCGCTTTGTACAACATTATAAGATGTCGCTTCTTCCACTTTCTATTGCACATCTTTTAGCTCCAATTCCTTAAATGAGACTAACACAAAGGGTATGATAGCAAGGGTGTTTGGCAAACATGGTAAGCTATCATGTAACGATATTAAGGGATTAAACTCAATATCGAGGGGGTTCCCAACACTAGCAAGTAAACGAATGAGTTTCTCTAACCAAATCAAGTATGCTTGACAAATAGCATTTAGGAATTCCGTCCTTATGCTCATTTGGTCAAGTGTATACGCAATAACTAGTTTCTCAACTAGCTTGGGTGGAGACCATAAAAGGGATCAATAGTATCGACCTCCTGCCGTCGTGGCAGTAAGGAAAAAGTGTCTATAAGGATTGGCTGACAAATATCTTTCAATACCGAAAGTCATATTTACGACACTCTCCCCCCTTGGGAAAGATTGATGTCCTCGTCGATGCATACCTGATTCTAGCAAATCGTTAATGAAACAACTTCAAAAGTTAATGGAAAGCACACTATATAGGAAACACATCGACTTAAATGAGTTATGGAATGACCTCTCATCTACATCCAAAGACGTTAAGACTCAGACACCCTTCGGCCGTCATTGACAAGGAAATGACTAATGGAGTAACCACCTTTGTTGCTCCGAGTACCACTTGGCTGACAAAGGAATGATACATCTCTGCCCGCAGGGACATAAGGAGAAGGCCAGAGGCCCAATTTCCCCTAAGCAAGAAATCAACCCCGTTGGGAAGATTTAGACAACTATTATAAACTGACAGATTAAGTTGTTTACATGACCACACCCCTTTTCAAAAATGAGTCATCGAGAGAGAGGTAGGGACTTGTGATCAGTCTATAATAGTTATCCCCATGGTTATGGATTGGACACATGCACCGAAGTGCCAAAGTCAGCCTACCAAAATTGACATAAGTACTAACAAATGAGAGAAACAAAACTTTAATTTATAGAAATATATTACTTTATTGATTTGCAAGATTTATTACAAGGTTTACAAAAGCTAGTCTTTATTACTATTCTCATACTCTGTGACAAGCTCATGAGCATGTGTAAGATTACTAAGAGGTTCCCAAGTTGATTCACAAACCAGGTAACCTTTCCACTTAACTAGATATTCCTTGGAATGACTATCACTTTTTTGGCGACATGATAGAATGCTTTCAACTTTGTATTCAAGTTCAACATCTAGCGGCAAACGAATCTCCTTGCAACACGCAACATCCATAGTGTAAAGAGCCAATAGATTGGCATGAAATACATTATGAACATTGGATATCTCCACAGGTAGATCCAACCAATAGGATATATCATCAATTCATTTCAACACCTAATAAGGTCCAACATATCTTGGTAACAACTTCCGAGATAAAGATCTCTTAATGTTCAAATTTCGGGAAGATAGCCACACCTGATCTCCCACTTGATAAAATACATCCTGATGATACTAATCCTTATCATATCGATACCTATCCTGAGCTTTGCCCATTGCCTCAGTAACTCTAGACCAACCTTGGTGTAGCTACTCCGCATAAGTCTCAACAGCTGGGACCAACACTTTGGATATTGGTATCAGTACAACAATCTGTTGAAGAACCCTACAAGCATTCCCTTGTAGCATCTCCCATAGAGAGTAGCCAATAGCGCTGTGAAATGTGTTGTTATAACAAATTTCTGCTGTGTCCAAATGCTCAACCTAGTCATGTTGGTCTGCCAAAACATAGTACCGCACATTATCCTCAATTTGAGCATTTATGCGTTCGGTCTACATATCAGTTTGAGGATGATAAATTGTACTAAACTTCAACTTGGTACCAAACAACTAGAATAGTGTGCCCTTAAAATTCCCCGTAAACCGTGAATCTTTATCCGAGATCATCTCTTCAGGAAGACCGCGAACTCACACTACTTCATGGAAAAAGAGTTTTGCTGTTTGTTTCGTATTCACTATTTCCACAGTTGGAATAAAGTGTGCAATATTCAACAACTGATCCACAACCATTATCAAAGTATCATAACCTTTAAATTTTGGCAAGCAAGTGACGAAATCAAGTGTCACACTCTAAAATGGCCATGCCGGTGTTGGAATGCATTGCAACTTTCCAACCTGCTTCTCGATTTTGCACTTACATTGCTGGCATATAGGGCAGGAACAGACATAGTCTGCTACATCACCTTCTATGCCAAACTAGAAAAATCCCTTTTTTTAATAAAGCTAGAGTTTTTCGCTTTCCACCATGTCCTATTGCCAGAACATCATGATGTTCCTACAGAAAAAAGCGCTGCAGATCCTTAGAGGGAAGATACAATCTTTCTTGCTTATAGAATATAAACCTATCCGGAATTGAGAAGTGAAGTTTGGCTAGCAACTTTCATTGCTTCACTATTAGGGTTTTGTTTCGACAACTCCGCATGGTGTAAGATTGCCTTCGCCAATGGATCACTTCCATACGAAGCTTGAACATCCTCCAACTAGTCTGAAATGATTGCCGATATTGCCCGAAATTGAGCCTAATGACTCAATGCATCCGAAACAATATTGTCTTTACCAAGATTATATATGATCTCAATATCATATCTAGCAAGCTTCTCTTGCCAATGAGTCTGCTTCAACATAAGTTTAGGCTACGTAGTACAGTAGCTTAGTGTCGTACTATTTGTATAAACCTTGGTGTGTCCACCTAAGTAGTGTCTCTAGTGTTCTAAATGCACACTATAACAGACATCACCTTCTCGGGCATTGGCCATCTTCGTTGGGTTTCACGCAATTTTTTGAAATAGAATGTAATGGGATAACTAGGTCACGTTAACGTAACACTTACCGCTTTCCCAGCCTGCAGATGGTTCGACACCAGATAGCATAGCCAGATGCATCACAATGCACTTCGAAGGGTTTATTAAGATTTGGGATCTTGAGAACATGAACCATAGTCAAGATTTTCTTCAATCGTACAAAAGCATACTGATAAGTTGGTGTCCAATGAAACAATATACTACTCTTCGTCAACTCAGTCAACAGAAGAGTAATTTTTGCAAAATTGTGGACAAACTTGCAATAGTATCTTGCTAAACCAAGAAAGAAATGAACATTTGTTACAGTGGTCGGAACTTCGTAGGACTCCATTGTTTCGAGCTTCTTTGGATCCACCTCAAGTACGCCACCACCAACTATATGTCTAAGAAAGTTTATGCATAATTGTCCAAAAGCACATTTACTTCCTTAGCATATAGTTTGTGTTCGTGCAACTTTTGAAACACTAGCTCCAAGTGTTTCAAATGATCTTCCAACGTTTCATTGAAGACTAGAACATTGTCAATATATAAGACAACAAATGTGTCCAAATAATCTTGAATATTCTATCCATCATAGTGTTGAACATTACTGGAGTATTGCATAACCCAAATGGCATGATAAGGAACAAGATCAATACTAAGTCTTAAAGGCTGTCTTCTCCACGTCCTAATCTGCCACCTATATCTGATGATACTCAGACTGCAAATCAAGTCATGTAAAATATTTAACCTTTAAGAGTTGGTCAAAAAAGTCATTAATGGGAGGCAAAGGATAATTATTTTTGACCATGATCTTGTTGAGTGCCCGATAGTCGATACACATCCTCATGGTTCTATCCTTTTTCATAACAAAAAGGACCAGTGCTCCATAAGGTGACTTGCTTGGTCGGATATGACCTTGTCAAGAAGCTCCGTGAGTTGCTTCTTGAGTTCAGCCATCTTCTTGATATTCAAACAATACGGAGCTTTCGTAGGTGGTTTAGAACTCGGAATAACCTCAATCCGATGATCAACTTCATGGCTAGAAGGTAGCCTTGGTGGTAAATCCTTTGGAAAGATATCTTGATTCTGTGCCAATAACTTCAATATCTTCTTTGGTACAGGATCAACCCCATCACCAATTCGAACCGAGTCACCAACACCCTCAACTCCCATCACTTGAACCCAAAAGGTCCGACATCCCTTCTTAACTACTTTTTAAGTGGCTCTTGCAGTCAAGAACTTAACATCCCAATCCTTTGAGGAGCGCTTTTGCAACTAAAAGGACACATTAGGATGCCCTTTTGACTTCAATGTGATATGACTTTGTCCAACACTATAAATCCCTTTAATATATTTGTTGAAGAAATCGATACTAAACACCATCTAAAAATCTGGTATCTTCAACACTATGAAGTCCACTCTTTCTTTCCACTTGGATATTTTTATTGGAATATCACTCACAAATTTTTTAGCTACTTGCTCACCTTCCACAAACTGGAAGTGCATAGGCGATATTTGCTCAACATTCAATCCTAACATCAGCATTCAATCCTTAACTAAGTCTTTGAATATCACGTTGTGTGTAGCTCTCATGTCTATCATCACTCAGATTCAGTGTCTATGGACAAAGCTTACCAGATACATCAATGGATCAATGCTTGCATTGACTGCAAGAAAAGCTTGAGGGAAGTAATGAAAGTAACTCACCTCTTCTTCTTTATAGTTTGCATTGACTAACTCGTTAACCCCTTTAGTTTCACCACCACCGTCTTCTCTTATAACATTAACATGAGATCTTGTTTTATGTTTGTTGGGACATTCTGAGGACTTATGTCCTAACTCTCCACAATGGAATAATGACCCACACTATCCGTTCCACTAGAAGCAGGTTTCACAAGTTGCTGCTGCTACCCACTAGGAGGAGGAATAGAGGGCCTACGACCAAAAGAAGTTGCTAGTGGTCTCCAACCACCACCACCTTTGTTAACTGTTGTTTGTGAGCCTCCAGGGCAAAACCTTCTTTCCACCCTTTGTTTCCGATCACCTTGTTTATTCGTAGAATTCTTATTTTTGTCTAAGGTACCAGCATACGGTTGCTAGTATTGTTCCATAAGTGAGTGATTAAAGGCAACTTGCTGTGCTGCCTCCTTACACTCTAGGTATGTCTTTGGCTTAAACTTCAAAATCTCATTGTGAGAAAGTGAATTTAGACCTTCCAAGAAATAACTTTGAGCATCTTTATCACTCATATTTGCAATCATAATGCACTTCTAAGCAAACGTATTAACATAATGCATGAGGTCCCCTCGCTACTTTAACCGTCGTAACTCCACACAAAGTCTCAAATCAAGATCGTCTAGTAAGTATTCCTTATAGATATGAGACTGCATTTTGGTCCAACTTCTAGTTTGCCCTTTTTCAACACACACCTGGTGCCACCAAGTTTTGGCATAATCGGTGAGAAAGGATTGCACACACGCAACTTTTGTATGATCATTTACGTCTGCCGCTATGAAATAGTTTTCCATATTGTAGACCCAATCTTCCAAAACCTTATAGTCCCGCATGCCTATGAAATTGGGCGGTTTCGAAGGCTTGAAATTTAAAACTCGTGCAACTGAGGGCGGTTGCAAAACATCATCATCCTCAAAACTTGAAGAGGAGTCTGGTTGTTTATGTTTAGCTAGTTTAGCTGCCTCAACTTCTTTCTTCCCCTTTTTGTTCTCCTTCTTCAATTTGTGAACTTCCCTTCGCAAATTCTTGATCTCAACTTCATGAATTGTATGTTGCAGCATTGCAGCATCTGGCTCTTCCTCTTTTAACTCAACCTCAGCTTTTTCTGCAGCATCTCTAGCAGGAGTTTCCTCCTCTTGATTCGCCCGTCTAGAGGTTTTAGCGTCATCAGCATGGTTCCTTTTCACCATCCCACTAGCTGCATGCGTGCCTCTATCAATAACTGAACATGCATACAACGTTCTTACTGAATGGTGCAATCCAACTAATTCTACATATGTCACTTTAGATCTACTAGAAAAGTCTCTGCATATGCAACTTGAGTTAGAAATCCAACAAAAGTTGGATAGGAATCACTGAGAAAATTCCTTTGATAGCGCACCTGAATTTGGAGCTGAACTCCAAGCCCATTGCACTACAAAACGAGGGTCCAGTACAATCTCACGAGCACCAACTCCCCGTATCCAGCACTTGCATGCAAAATGGTGTCAGACGGTGTCTGGCACAATGTTGGCATACTGGTGGCCCAATGTGAGGAAGAGGGTACCCCACCGACTAGAGCAATGTGGAGCTTGGGCTTAGACTCAAGCTGGACACAAAACAAGAAGCGATACAGCCCAGCGAGAGCCAAATTAATGTCTCATATGCTTAGATATGCATTCCAACCACTATCTTTACTATATATTTGGAACCCCCCATAGCCCCCCTAACCCCCCCAACCCCCCCACCCCCACCCACCCCCACCCACCCCCTTGGGCTTTCACCCTAAACCTTCCTTAGTACCAGGAGTTAATCTTTAGGACAAACTCGAAACTTACTAAATATGGAATGTTCCTAGATTGCAAATTTGGACACTGGATGAACACTATTGTGTTCAGGACAATCTTTACATTCTGTAAATGTGCAAAATGAGCAAATATAAACACTTCCATAAATAGCATTTGAGACCAAAATGAGACTAACAAAAAGGGTATGATAGCGAGGGTGTTTAGTAGACACGGTAAGCTATTATGTAACAATATTAAGGGACTAAACTCAATATCAAAGGGGTTCCCAACACTAGCAAGTGCAAGTCAACGAATGAATTTCTCTAACCAGGTCAAGTATGCTTGACAAATAGCATTTAGGAATTTCATCCTTATACTCATTTGATCAAGTGCACAGGCAATGACTAATTTTTTAACTAGCTTGGGTTTAGACCATAAAAGGGACCAGCAGTACCGACCTCCTGCCGTCGTGGCAGTAAGGAAAGAGTGTCCGTAAGGACTAGTGTAAGCAACCAAAGGGAACGACTCGAGAGACGATCCATAGGGCTTCAAATATAGAGGGAAAGGGCCCATGAATAAGAGTGCACCCCCTTTTCCAATTAGATAAGGGTCTTGGGATATTTAGGGTTAAGCGTCCTTGGGTTTGAATAGTACTAGGCTGGGTGACCTCCCGGGAAGTGCAAACTCAAGACCTTACAACTAGTTGACAAGTATCTTTCGATACCTGAAGTCACATTCATGATAATCTTGTTCCAATGAAGGTTGATACTCCTATTACTCAAGTTCAAGGATTAGGACAAGGACATGGTTATGGCCATGATATCTGTTGCTGGGCATGTGATGAAGTTGGTCACACTTATTGTATTGTCGGTATTTTCCAGATTAGTGACCTCCATTTCCTGGATGGAAACCATGGCATCAACAACATTTTATTGGTGTTGCTACAGTAGAAGGTTTGGAGACTGAGATGCATCTAGAAAATTAGGAGTCACATGAGTAACAGAAAGACCTTGCACAAATAAGGCAATAACCCCTCCATCTTTCTTTTGGAAGTATCATTAAGGGGTTCACTCGGCACCAGTTTATCTAGTGTTTACTTTCCAAGTTCATTTTTATAACAAAAGGTCTCTTATTATTCTCTCTGTGTTGGTTGATATAAACTTGAGTTTATCTTCTATTGCTCGGCCTATTGCCACATGTTGCTGTCTACTTTTGCGTCATGCAGTAGAGTTAATTTTCATTCTTTATGGCAACAGCCATACACACACATTTGCATAGGATGAGGTGGACTTAATTGTGTGTGTAGGCGATCTCAAACTTGAGTTGCAATCATTGTGGTGGTGCCGAGTCAAGCTTTTTTAACCTCATCCTTGGTATGGATTAATTGTAGCACAATCATGCCAAGTGTGACTTTGAGGTTTTTCCTCTCTATCTTATACTTCATAATATTTTTTCCATTCTTTTTACTTCTGTACCTCTTTGTCCTTTTACATTTATCTCTACTTCTATCACTTTTATCTCTCCCTTACTTCTTCCTCAGTTTCTATCTTATTCCTCTATTTCCTTTTCTAATCCCTCTAACAATCTTTGTATTGCAGCAGTTGACCAACTTATGAAGGAGTATGCCAATCTCTTTGAATTTAACTTATCATCTAAGGCCAAAATTGCAACATGCCATCTTATTTTAACTAGGGATGCTTGTCCAATCAAAGTTCCTATTTATCGTTAGTCACCCAAAGAGATCAAAATTTTACATGCAAACGTTAAGGAGATATTGGAAAAGGGAATTATTTGGAAGTCATGGAATCCTTGGGAGTGTGAACCTCATCTTGTGATAAAGCCTGATAGGAGTATTCATTTTTACATTGACTATCATCTGTTAAATGAAGTGACAATCTTAGATATATACCCTCTTCCTCATATTGTTAATTTCTTGAATCATTTGGGGAGAAGTTATTGGTTCACCAGTTAATTGCTTCGAGGTACTGGTAAGTACCGATGGTCGAAGAGGATATTCCTAAAACTGTTTTTTGTACACTATTTGGTTTCTATGAATTTTTGGTGATGCCATTTAGTTTGAACAATGCTCTAGCAATTTTCCAACAGATGATTGCATATAGCACCATCCTAGTGCCATCCCATTGTATATATTAGATGTACATTATAATCAACGGAGGTGAACTACTCTATAATAGAGATGGAATGTTTAATAACAGTTTGGGGTTTTGAGAAACTTCATGCATATTTACATAGTTCTTGGACGTTATTAGAAGGTAATCATACTGTAGCTATTTCATTATTGAAACAAAAGAATTTTATTGGTTGTATTGCTCAATGGGTTTTAAAGCTTCATAGATATGATTTTGATATTGTTTATCACCTAGGGAGTTCTATGGTTGATGTTAATGCCCTTTCTTGAGCACCTCTTCCTTCTTCATTCATTTTTTATGTTTTTGACGAACTTATTGTTTTAAAAATTATGGATTTTTTGGATGAGGATTCCGTGCTATCAGCAGTTGCTATACTTGACATTTAATGTCCATAAGATGTATAGCAGGATTTACCTTTTTTTGACAAGGTCTGTGAGGCTAAAAAAATTGAGCTGTGGATTCGAAAGCTTCACAATGGGTTTGAGAACCCTATATCACTTGCTAATAACTTACCATTTCGACATTTACAATCTCAATATAGCCTTGAAAATGGTATTTTCTACGGACGGATCTTGATGATCATTTATGGTTAGTGGTGCATTTAATCTTTATTCCATGCTTTCTTCACACTTACTATTATTCTCCTATTCTATGTGGGCATATAGGACATCATTATGTGATCGAGAAGTTGTACAAATCTTTTTATTGGCTAGAAATGCAATGTGATATTATCCAATATGTGCATAGTTACATTTGGTGCTAAGTTCGTAATACTAGTTTATGAAGTTCAACATAACATCCAATAGGTTGATCCTCCAGAAATTGTGCATGTACAGCAATTGAAACACTTTGTATAAAGGGATCAAGAATAATTGGCACCACTTACAAATCTATCAATGGCTCCTCTTAATATTCTTTCAGATTTCAACCCATTCACGAGAGAATTCTAATGATCTTCCATCATTCTAAGAGGAAAAGATGATGTGAGGTCCAAGTATATGGCTACAATGCCGTATATTAATATTAGCATAATAAAGTTTTGGTAGCCATTGGATTGGTTTCAATCTTAACCACTCATTCCTCTATATAAACTATGGTTTTTAGGCTAATTGATATGTATATTTCTTATATTCTCTTTTTATATTCCATACACTCACAAAACATATTTATAAATTATAAATACATGATTAATCTCAATAAATAACAACCATTAAATGGAAGAATATCTCTGAATATCTAAGTATATTCTAAATATATTCACTACCACCAGCTCAGACTTAATATAATATTTATAATATATGCTATATAATTTATTAGAGATTATTGCAAAATTTATTGTGTAATTAAACTCTATAAATACAGAAAAAGATTAACCTCTTCCTTTCACACTTTCTATAAATGCCTTTAAAAACAGAAATTCCTTGTTGTGTAAAGCTTCACCAATTTGGATTAATACATCTATTGTTTCCATATGCTATAATGGAGTGTATCTGTTGATCTTGATATGGAGATGAATAGGAATGCCATACCATTGTATAATGAATATCTAAGCATATTCTAAGTATATTTGGTTTGCTTAAGCAAACCAAAAATATATTTATTTAATATAATATATTATGGATTACTCTAAAGCAAACTTTATTGTGTAAATACAGAAAAATATTAACATCTTCTCACACTTGCTGTAAATGCCTTCAAAAATGGAAATTGCCGAGAGTCCTTGTTGTGTAAAGCTTCACCAATTTGGATTAATACATCTGTTGTTTCCATATCCTCTAATGGAGTGTATCCGTTGATCTTGATAATTGGTGGATTTGGAGATGAATAGGAATGCCATACCACATTGTAAATATTGTTATCATGATGAGCTCCCTCGTCACTGTAAAATTGTTTCAAATATAATAAAGAAATTTTTTGAGAGCAAACCTATACTGCTTAGCAATAAAATATACTTGTCCACCCATAAGAATGTCCATGATTTCAGATAATGTAAGTGGATTGCAACCACTCCACAAGTCATCTATAGCTGCCTAAGAAGAAAAATTATCATATAAAAACTAATCTAAATTATACCTTAAAATAAGCTTGTGCCAAATGCCTTGCTTTATCAGGAGTAAGCAGTGCCCAATCCTTGTGAGGATTTCGTGCAATTGTCCAAAAAGCATTAAAAGTATGATGAAACTGAGCAAGGTCTCCAAAAGTTTTTATCCCTATGAAGAAAAAAGAAATCAAAGAAATAAAGGAAAAAACATTCAAACCTCCTTTGCGTAACAACAGGGTCACTGCTTGGTCTATATCCTTTCTTGATGGATTAATACTTATCATTTTTTTCCAAACCTGAAAAAAAAATTTATCTTTATAAAATTCAATCAATATTATTTCTAGTATTGAAATCGTACCTCGTGCCTCATCCTGTAGAGAGTGTTCACCCGGATTTGCCTTAAATATTTAAAATAGAGCAATTGTAGCATTGAAGTCGTACATGTTTCTCCAAAAGTCCGTGTTACACGTTTATCCCATTCCGATTGATCTACTTCTATATCAATTCCCGTGTCCAAGAACACCCGAGCATGACCATGAGTGCTATGGAGACGAAACAACATTAAACTTGGCTGCTGCAAACGCTTGAAACGAGCACCCCACATCATGCCCTTCCTAAAACCCTAGCAGAACACACGTTTAACCCTAGAAAATGTTAAGGTGGCTTGTCCACACAGCAAGGAGGGCATCAAGCAGCAGCAGCAGCAAAGGCAAGAAGCTCCCTCAGGTGAGCAAACCACCGACGGACGATGCCTACAATGAATATGGAGAGTTTCTGTGGATGGTGATGCTCCGCCTAAACAACCGTGTCCTCGGCCAAGTCTTTCGGGCGCTAGGTGACTCTGATCGTGCCACCGGCTGCTTCCAGGCGCATCTCCTGGATCACACGCTCAGGTACACCGAAATCGTGAGCGGCGACTTCCCTCCACCTTCCGAAAAACCACTTGGGTTTGACGACTGCGGCGACTACCCCTGCCCGTATCCACACATGATCCAGCTCGTGAACATCGCCTCAGAGGATGACTTCCGCCACTTTCGTGGAGAGCCACCCATACACCACCCTACACAGGAAGAAACTCGCCTCGTGCATGACTTTTGCCGGAGTGCTGCTTGCCGAGCTGAGAAGGAAGTCTTCTCCGGGGAGCCAAACATGCAAGAGTTGCAGGAGCAGGCGCGTGTGTTTGCTGCTGAGTCTTATCCCAACCTCTTTGGTCTGCAATCAACAAGCCTCACCTCTCTGATCCATGAGCGCTCTCCATCATATGCTACACCGGTCGTCCCACACGCTGTCTTCTCCAGTGATCACTTGAAAAGGTGTGCCAGGGGCCTCAGGTTGGCGCAAGAGGTGGCTGATGCCGGGGGACTCCCGCAGTTCTCTCAGCACGGAGGTCTCATTGCTCTCTACAACTTTGAGAAGAAACATGCACAACAACTACTGCTAAACTGCCTCAAGCACAATAAAGGTATGGCTTTGATCCTGCCTGGAGTTTTTTATTTCTCCTTGCTGTGGCTTGCAGGATATGACAAGCGCAAGCTCTTGTGCTCGTCATTCGAGAACCAGCAGTTCTACACTGTCGATGTGCAAGTGCCCGGTAAGTCATTTGCAGACATATCTTATTAAATTTTCTTATTCTTGCCTACTATTGTACAGGTCTCACGTCTCTGGATCAAGTGCGTGTTGCAAACGATGGACAGGGCGTGCGTGTTTCCACGGAGAAGGACGTATTCCGCCCCGAGAACCTTGTGGTTCCTCCTCACGCTGACGTCAATGGTGCAATAGTGAATCTCCAGGATGAGATTCTCACTATTCGCTTTCCCAAGGGGGCCGCTGCGCTCAAGCGGACAGCTTCGACAGTGCCAATTGAGGACCGTGATGAGGCTGAGCTGGACACGAGTATTTTTCTGTTTTTCTTTTTACCTCCACTAATTTCCTTTTTTTATTCTCTGCTACAGCCACGAACAAACGTATTGAGGCAACTACTGTAGATGAGGAGCATCACCACACCCTTTATATCGAAGTTCCAGGTATGTCTCTTCCCCACTTCCACGCCTTCCCAAGAGCTTTTGGTTTTGCAATTGTGCAGGCTTATCACGAGAGGAAGTGATTGTGGTATGTTCAGGTCCGGATCAACTCACCGTAAAGACCAGTGCCAACGTCTTCAAGCAAAGGAAGTTCAAGCTTCCCACTACTGCTGACCTGAAGAAGACTAGAGCATTTTTGCAAAATGGCTTGCTTACCATTCACATTCCCAAGAGCGCAATAGAGCTAACTTCAGAGTAGTACCTTTTATGATGCCTGTTCTAAATCATTCTTCCTTGTCAACAAACTTATAACTGTTATGATCGACTTTAAAGTTTACTCGGGGATGAGAGCAACCTACACTTTTTTTCCGACAAAGATCTCTTGTGCCCATGCCAATTTTTGGCAGTGGACTCACTCGACTCTTGCAACAGTTATGGATGCGAGCAAATTAGATTGCCTCTGGAAGACGAGGAACCCTTTCTCCACTCTAATGCGCGCCAGCGAGACAATAGAAATTCCCACCGATCACGACTGCGAAGTCCCGCCGTTTTTTGGTTTAAACTCAAAGAATCGAATATCCCGCCGAATATTCACGGGGTTTAGGGCTCTTGGGAATGCTGCGAGGGCTACACCGGAGGAAGCTGAGCTTCAAGCGGCGGCGGCGCATCAGGTACCCGCGCGAGCCATGGGTGTCCCAGGGCCTCGCCGACGCCGTCGACTCGCTGGAGCAATCCTACTCGCCAAACCGGGTGAATCCCTCCGTCTACGCCTCCCTCCTCCGGCGCTGCGCCCGCGAGCACGCATTCTCCTACGGCGTTCGCATCCACCGCCACATGGACGCCACCAAGTACCTGGACGATACATCCATGGCCAATCTCTTGATCCGGATGTACTCCCGGTGCGGCAATCTGGAATGGGGCAGCCAGGTTTTCGAGACCATGGACAAGAGGACCGTCCAGTCCTGGAACGCCTTCCTGGGGATGCTCGCGCGCAACGATGGATCTGGCAAGATGGTCTACCGGAACTTCCGGCGGATGCTCCTCCAGAGGGCCGTCCCGGACGCCGTCTCCTTCGCGCTCGCCATCCGGGCGTGCGGCCAGCTGCGCGATCTCTCCTCCGGCACCGAGTTCCACAACTTGCTCATCGATCGGCGCGTCCGGCAGGATCACAAGCTCCAGAGCGCGATCATCTACATGTATGGCAAGTGTGGCCGGCTCGACACCGCCATCCAGGTGTTTGGCGACGTGAGGTTCAAGGAGACGCCGGTGTGGAACGCGGTGATCGCGGCCTTGTGGCGGTGGAAGCAGCACGATCGCGCGCTGGAGTTCTACTGGGCGATGGCGGTGGAGGGGAAGAGGCCGGATAGCACCACCTACGCGGCTGTGTTAGAGATTTGCGTGGCGGCGGGGAGATTGGAGCTGGGGAGCAGGGTGGTGGAGAGGATCGCGAGCGAGGGACTGGACCGGGTCTGCGGCAGTGATCTCCAGCTCGCGCTGGTGAAGATCTACGCACAGTGCCGGCGGTTTGATCGAGTGAAAGCCGCGGCGGCCAGGATGTCAGGAGCGTGCTGGAACTACTGCTTTGAGGTGTGTGCTCGCGGTGGATTCTCTGTGGACGCACTGGAGCTCTACACTGTGATGCGAGCTCGAGCAACTTCTCCAGATCCGGAGAGTTTTGTGCTCGTGCTTGGATCGTGCCGCCATCCCGAGCATCTCTCGCAAGGCAAGGCGATCCACGCGCGAGCGGTGGCCACGACTGTGAAGCACAGCGCTCGGCTCGTCGCCGCTCTCGTCAGGATGTACTCCGAGTGTGGCAGCCTCGAGAATGCCAGGCTCTTGTTCAAGAGGAGCTCTTCCGGAAAGGAGATACTGGTGTGGAACGCCATGCTCGAGGCTTACGTCCGGCATGGGGAGTTTGGAGAGTGTCTAGCTCTCTTCGACGCGATGAAGAGCGCGAGCATGGATCCAAACGAGCAGACCCTGAGCAGCGTCTTTGCTGCCTGCTGCGACGAGAAGAACTTTGCTCGTGGCAAGGAACTGGCCTCCTCTCTCGCAAAAACCTCCGCGTTTACCTCCAACACGCTCAGGGACGTCCTCAACATGTATGCTCTTTGTGGCGACTGGAAGAATGCCAAGCTCGCGTTTGATGCGCTCGCGATCAAGGAGGGGTTCGTGTGGGCAACTCTAGCGTCGGCCTATCTCGCTGGTGGCCGCGAAGATCAACTTCCCGAGCTCTTCCAGGCAATGGAGCTCGAAGGCTTGGAAACACTGTGGCCTTATTAGTCTTTCACGAGCATAATGCGGTACGTGACGAACTTCTAGCTTCCATTCATTCATGGATCTATACGTCGCTTCTACTTAAGCAGAAGGACGGTGTGTAAGGAAAGAATGGAACACTGCATGGGCTGAAACGAGAGAACGACCATGGACGAGACCACTCTTTTGTGGAAAGGTCGTAAGCGTAGCCATTCTCTGCCGTGGACAAGGTAAGCCTTTGCTCCAGAGGATCTGCTGCCACTCGCAAGTCCTGGAATGCTCTTTTCTTTCCAGGAGTCTGAAGGCGGTCGAATTCTATCCATGTCTTGCTCTCCGCGTCCAAGGCGTGTAAGAAGATCGTCTCGTTCGCGCTGCCTGGGCGTACCTCACCAAAGCTTGCCAACATGCATCGCTCTCCTGCGAAGAAGAAAACTATGAAGGAGAAGAGGAGAGGACACCACTTACCCCAGAAGAACAGCTTTGGATTCCTGTCAGCTTGACTCGGACTTAAGAAGCTCCTCTTTGGCAGATCCTTCCAGGTTGCAACAATGGTGCTCTCGCACTTCCCGCAGAGATCAATGTCCAGTCGAAAGGATCTCAGCCTGGCCGTGGCGTCCGGGTTCCCTGGAATAGTGAGAAAGTAGAGGATCGAGCCGTGTAACGCTGCACTACCCGGCGCGCAACACTCGCCTGGAAAAAAAAAAAAACTTTGGTCTCAGAGGAGACGTACTGTCGATCATACCTGGCTCAAGAACAAGCTCAGCGTTGGTGCTCCATCTCCGCTGCCTCGAGTCGTAGACCTGGACAATGTCCCTCCGTCGAACGTAGCGTGGAACGCATTCCACCAAGTTGACGACGAGGAAATCTCCATCCTGCCCGAGAGCCTCCATCCCCCTCCACACCGACATCCTCTCCATCCTCAACTCCACGATCCTGGGAACTCTCGGCAGCTCCTTCCAGTAGCCGGTGAGCGGGTTGAGCACCACGGCATCGTCCTTGTAGGGAAAATCGCCCCCGGCGATGACGAAGTAAAACAACCCACCAGCAGCAGCGCAGAGGCGGCAAATACCGAGCCCGGGCATTTGCGGCAAGCTACGCCAGTGGCGGCCAAAAAGCTCCCAGTCGCGAGGGTTGGCGATCTTGACGGCACCCTCAGCGCATGAGACGTACCAGGGGCCGTGCCTGACCTTTCGGATCCGCCCGATGGCCGCGTGCCATGCCTTGGAGACTGACCGGAAGCGGCATAGCGCCGGGAGTGGCAGCCAGCCGAGGATCATGGCGAGGATGTCACTGGAGAGAGCACCGCACACTGCTGGATCAAGTAGCACTGGCTCATCACTGCCATCCTCCTCGTCAATCGAGCCATTCATCAAAAATCTTGATCGATTTTCCGGGTGCTGAAGCTTCATGGCTAAACCTTAAAAAACAACCCTTCGACCTAGAAGAAATAAGCCTGGACATTTTAGTATATTCTTCCATTTAACGGTTGATCTTTATTTAAATTAATCTTGCGTTTATAAATTATAAATATGTCTATAATTTATAATAAATTGTTATGTGTTGCATGTAGCAACGTTTAGTTTTCTTAATAGTAGTGTTATTCTTTTTTATTAATCCAATTGATCAAATAAAATTTATAATTATAAGCATGTTTGTAATTTATAAGCACAAGATTAATCTTATTGCATATCAACAAAATGATAGAATAAAAAGAATATACTAGAAAGGGTTTAAGAAAGTTTATAATTCATAAACATGTTTATAAATTATAAATACAAAATTAATCTGAATGAATAACAACTGTTAGATAGTAGAATATCCTAGAATATTTAAACATATTCTAGGTATATTCATTACCATCCCAGTCCCCTATAGGTTTGCTTAAGCAAACCAAAAATTTGGTGTGCACTATATGTATCAAAGTTTGGTTTGCTTAATAATAGTGTTATTATTATTTATTAATTTAATTATAAGCATGTATACAATTTATAAACACAAAAGATTAATTTTGTTGAATATCAACCATTAGATGGTAGAATAAACTAGAATATACTAGAAAGTGTTTAGGAAAGTTTATAAATTATAAACAATTAATCTTCTATTCTAGAATTCCAGGAATATACTTAGTATATTCACTACCATCCACATGTTTGCTTAAGTAAACCAAAAACATATCGTAACATATTCTTAATCTAATGGTTTATATTTATTAGATAATTTATGTTTATAATTTTTTTAATTTATAAAATTTACATAAAGTAAAATTGGTCTACTACTAATTTAGTTTCTGAACATAGAGTAAAGCAGCAGACCACCCATCTTCAATTCCAAATGGTATTTATCTAGAAGGTAAGCAACCTTTGTTTAAACCAATGGACTTGAGATGACTTTTATATCACATGTGTATATAAGATTGGTATGGACTTATGCTTAGTTTAGACTTTTGAATTAACTTAGTTTGCATCATGTATAAAAATCATTTATGTCCTTTTTTTCACTATTGTTTCTAGCTTTCTACCAATTTCTAGAGTAGCTATAGATCTTGGTGAGCTTAGTTGTTGCCTCAAAATTAAGCATGTGCCACCCTCATAACAAGTAATGATAAGGTCTAACACATCCATTTTATACTGTTTAGCTATTGGATAATCCTCATTGCTGAGTATGAAGATGCATCCTCTTACAAAAAGCACATTGATCCATTTTAGGGCAAAATGCCCTAAAATATGGGCACTCAGAAGAGCATTTGCCTGATTGTTGGTATGAGAATTGAGATTTAAGACTGAATTGCTTGGGAAAAATGAAGATTAAGGCTGTTGGTGGATTTGTTGAGGTGAGTCTTTAGCTACATGATGGCAGATTTTACCTAGGGCTACAAGTACTTTTACAATCGAGGTACATTTCTACCATTATTTGAATCTTTACTTGCAACTAAAGATCAGTCTATTATGTGCAAAAGCATGATTTCTTTTCTAATACATTTTTATTAAAACTTTAAAAGGTACAGTCTATTGATAAATATAAAACTTAGACAAATTGACACATGTTGCAAGAAAAATATTTTAATAATATTTTTGTTTTCTTATAATACTTACAGTCTGGCTGCCACATCATCAAAATTCCTTATATATTCTAAAAGAAAAGAATTTAATTTTTATATGATCAATTTCTTCTATAAATACTTCCATCAAGGATTATATTATATTTAGAAAAGAAGCAAAGTTAAATATAACATTTATATTAATAATAAAATTTGAAGAATGGCATTAACATATTTAATTAAGATCTTCTTAATTATAATTTATTTAATAAATGATAAAATATCTGGAATGAGCTCTTCATTTCTAAGAGCTTGTATTCCTAGAACTAATTCCATATATAATGAGGAAGATGTTTGTTAATTTAAATATGATGTTTTAGATTTTGTATGTCAAAATGGTACAGGTCGTAGAGATTTTATTCAGAATAATTTATCACTGACTGTTTTTGTTGATTCATATTATCCAAAGATTATGGATGATATTGTTGAGGCATTTAGTATTATATGGAATGAATGTATAATTGCTTTTCTTCAAGGAGGATATGTTTATTTAGATAATGATTTATTACATGTTGTGAGGGCCAAGTGTACGGCTACGATGCCGTATACTAATATTAGCGTAGTGGATTTTGGTAGCCGTCGGATTGGTTTCAATCCGGACCACTCGCTCCTGTATATAAGCTAGGGTTTTTGGGTTAATTGAGATGCACATTTCTGTATTCCCTTTCCATACTCACATTGGTGGAGGTGAGGGGCACCTTTGATTGTCCCTGGGGAGTGCTTGGATTTGGGATTTCGGTTTAGATCTAGCTTTTGCATTGTCTAGATCTAGCTTTTTCCATTTCCTTTCTTTTGTTCTTTCCTTTCAGGATTTTGGTTTAGATCTAGCTTTTTGCATTGTCTAGATCTACCATTTCTTTCTAGTTTTTTGTCATTTCTCTTCTTTTGCTCTTTCTTTCTCATTCATTTTCATGGCTGATCCGCAATCTCCTCCTTTGACTCTAGAGCAGCAGTTGGTTCAATTGCTTGATGCTATGCGCCTGCAATTGAACAACCAAACTCAGTTGATGGCGGCGTTCACGGCACATGGTACAACTCCTCCTGCTTTTGGTGCCAATCCTCGCGTTCGGCCGGAGTTCTTTCGTGGGAATCCTGGGGATGATGTGTACCATTGGTTCGATCACTTCACGGTGATTGCCACATATCATTCTTGGGATGATGCTCGGCGTTTGCGTGAGTTCCCCACATGTCTTCAAGGGACGGCATTGCAGTGGTACAATGGATTGAGCGCAGCTACTCGTGGCGATTGGAGTGTTCTTCCGGACGTCTTCAAACGCGCCTTCGGACACGCCGACGATTGTGATGATGCCTTCCAACAATTGCATCGTCTTCGCCAAGGGCCATCTGAGTCGGTGATCCAATTTGGCGTTCGTTTCCGAAGTCTTTTGCTTCGTGCGGAGCCAAATATGTCGGAGTGGATCAAGCTAGGAATGCTGTGGCCAGCACTTCGTCAAGATCTTGTCGGACTTGTGCATGCACTTGCTCCTGCCACTCTTGACGATGCTCTTCGCTTGGCACAACGTTATGAGACGTCGCCTCTTCCACTTCTTGCTACACGTCCTTCAGCTCCACTTCCTATGAGTGATGGTCCTATTCCCATGGAGGTTGATGCTGCTGCTACTCGAGTTCAAGGACAAGGGCGAGGACGTGGTCGTGGCCGTGACATTCGTTGCTGGGCGTGTGATGAAGTTGGTCATACTTATCGGCGTTGTCGGCGCTTTCCGGATTGGCGACCTCCATTTCCTGGGTGGAGACCTTGGCGTCAGCAACGTCCCGTTGGTGCTGCTGCGGTGGAAGGTTTGGATACCGAGGTGCATTCGGGAAACGAGGAGTCGCGCGAGTAATGGAGGGACCTTGCGCGAATAAGTTAGTGACCCCTCCATCTTTCTTTCGGGAGTATCATCAAGGGGTTCACTCGGCACCGGTTCATCCAGTGTTTACTTTCCAAGCTCGTTTTTATAACAAGAGGTCTCCTATTCTTCTCTCCGTGTTGGTTGATACAGGTTCGAGTTTATCTTCTATTGCTCGACCTGTTGCCACACGTTGTCGTCTACACTTGCGTCGTGCGGCGGATCCAGTTTTCATTCTTTATGGCAACGGCCGTACACATGCATGTGCACGAGATGAGGCGGACCTGGTTGTGCGTGTGGGCGATCTCGAGCTTGAGTTGCAGTCGTTGCGGGTGGTGCCGAGTCAAGCTTTTGACCTCATTCTTGGTATGGATTGGTTGTAGCACAATCATGCCAAGTGTGACTTTGAGGCTTTTCCCCCTTGTCTCATACTTCCTTATGTTTCATCCATTCCTCTCACTTCTGTACCTCTTCGTCCCTCTACTTCTACCTCTGCTTCCATTACTTTTGTTCCCCCATTATTTCCTCTTGTGTTTCCATCTTGTTCTGCTCTTCCCTTTTCCGATCCCTCCGATGATCTTTGTGTTGCAGCTGTTGATCAGCTCATGAAGGAGTATTCTGATCTCTTTGAATTTGACCTATCGTCTGGGGCCAAGATTGCCACACGTCATCCCATTCCAACCGGGGATGCTCGTCCAATCAAGGTTCCTGTTCGTCGTCGGTCACCCAAGGAGATCAAGATTTTACGTGCAAACGTCAAGGAGATGTTGGAGAAGGGTGTTATTCGGAAGTCGCGGAGTCCTTGGGCATGTGAACCTCATCTTGTGACGAAGCCTGATGGGAGTATTCGTTTCTGCATCGACTATCGTCCGTTAAATGAAGTGACGATCCCGGACGTGTACCCTCTTCCTCACACTGCTGATCTCTTGGATCGTCTAGGGCGAAGTCGTTGGTTCACCAAGCTAGATCTTGCTTCTGGGTATTGGCAAGTACCGATGGCTGAAGACGATATTCCTAAGACTGCTTTTCGTACACCATTTGGTTTGTACGAGTTTTTGGTGATGCCGTTTGGTTTGAACAATGCTCCAGCAACTTTTCAGCGAATGATGGACGAGGTTCTTTGCGATATGCCAGAGGTGACGGCTGACTTCATTGATGATGTCTTGATCCACTCGGAGGGGACGTGGGAGGAGCATGTTCGTGATGTTTGTAAAGTGTTGGATCGGCTACGCGACGTTGGTTTAAAGCTGAAGCGGTCGAAGTGCGTGTTTGGGTCCAAGGACACAACTTATCTTGGGTACCGTATTTCTCGTGAGGGTTTGCAAGTTGATCCTGACAAACTTGTGGCTGTTCTAAAGTTCCCTACTCCGAAGTGTGTGAATGATGTGCAGCGCTTTTTGGGTAAGGTGCAGTATCTCGGTCGTTTTGTGGATCATCTTTCCGATCGCACTTTACCATTGCGAGCGTTGCTGAAGTCATCAACGTCATCTTTCATCTGGTCTCCCGATTGTGAGCGGGCGTTCGTGAATCTCAAAGAGCTATTGACGACTCCTCCGGTTTTGGCATATCCTGACTACACTCGACCTTTTATTTTGCGCGTGGATGCTTCTGACATTGGTCTTGGAGGTGTGTTGATGCAAGAGAGCTCGAGTGTGCCTGGTCAGCGCCATCCCATTGCATACATAAGCCGTACATTACAACCAGCGGAGATGAACTACTCCACGACGGAGAAAGAGTGTTTAGCAGCAGTCTGGGGTTTCGAGAAACTTCATGCCTATCTACATGGTTCTCGGACGTTACTTGAAGGTGACCATGCTGCTGTTACTTCATTATTGAAGCGGAAGAACCTGGTTGGTCGTATGGCTCGATGGGCTTTGAAGCTTCAGATATATGATTTCGATGTTGTTCATCGCCCAGGGAGTTCTATGGCTGATGCTGATGCCCTTTCTCGAGCTCCTCTTCCTTCTCCACTCACTTCTCATGTTTCTGATGAACCTGTTGTTCCAGCATCTGTGGATTTTCTAGATGAGGATTCTGTGCCGTCGGCGGTTGCTGTCCTTGACGTTCAGTGTCCACAGGGCGTAGAGCAAGATCTACCTTCTCTGGATGAGGTTCGCGAGGCTCAAAAGATTGAGCCGTGGATTCGAAGGCTTCGAGATGAGTTTGAGAATCCTGCATCACTTGCTGATGACTTGCCTTTTCGGCATTTACATTCTCAATATCGCCTTGAAGATGGCCTTCTTTATTTTGTGGGGATGGATCCTGATGCTCATTTACGGCTGGTGGTGCCTTCGGTGTTTATTCCGCGGTTTCTCCATGCCTACCATGATTCTCCTATTCTAGGTGGGCATATGGGACACCGTCGTGTCACCGAGAAGTTGCGCAGATCTTTCTATTGGCCAGAGATGCGACGTGATATTATCCGGTATGTGCGTAGCTGCGTTTGGTGCCAAGCTCGTAATACTCCCCCTTGTGCTGCGGAAGGACGGTTGGAGTCAATTGCAGTTTCTCGTCCGTTTGAGTTGGTGGCGTTTGATCTTATGGGACCTTTTCCGCGATCGACTGCTGGCAATGAGTATGTTATTATTGCTTCTGACTACTTGACTCATTGGGTGGAAGTTGGTGCTCTTGCTAGTGCCTCTGCAACTGCTGTTGGATACTTCCTCCTCAATCGAGTGGTGTTCCAGCATTCTTGTCCAGAACGGATTCTTTCGGATAATGGTCCTGCATTTATGGCTGAGGTATTTCATGTTTTGACATCTCGGTTGGGGATATGCCACACTTTTACGAGTGCTTATCATCCACAATCAGACGGTCTGGTGGAACGGCTCGTTCGGACATTCAAAGGGATGATTGCGAAGTATGTGAACTTTCAACATTCGGATTGGGATGGTTATTTGCCGTCTCTTCGGTATGCTTATGTCACAGGGGTGCAGAGTTCTGTTGGTGCTTCACCATATAAACTTCTATATGGTCATGATCCAATATTACCAACAGAGCTAGGTTTACCTTCGCGATTGCCACGAGCTCTTGATGCTAGGTCATGGGATCAATATTTGACAAGCATTCTTCCACTTGTCCGAGCAGAGTCTGCTGAACACTTAGGCCGCGTACAAGTGGGACAACAACGGCGCTACAATTCCCATCATCGTCCACCAGCGGAGTACAAAGTGGATGATTTGGTGTTAGTCCGTTTTCCCCATCTTACGGTGCGTGGTTTATCTAAGGGGCTCCTTGCGCAGTGGAAAGGACCGTATCGGGTGTTGCGGCAAGTTGGACCACAAGTTTATGAGGTTCGGCATAACGTTCAGCAGGCTGATCCTCCGGAGATTGTGCATGTGCAGCGGTTAAAACGCTTCATACAGAGGGATCAGGAGCAGTTAATACCGTCTACAGATCCACCGATGCCTCCTCCTGACGTTCCTCCAGATCCCGGCCCATCTACAAGAGAACCCTGACGGCCTTCCATTATTCCGAGAGGAGGGGATAATGTGAGGGCCAAGTGTACGGCTACGATGCCGTATACTAATATTAGCGTAGTGGATTTTGGTAGCCGTCGGATTGGTTTCAATCCGGACCACTCGCTCCTGTATATAAGCTAGGGTTTTTGGGTTAATTGAGATGCACATTTCTGTATTCCCTTTCCATACTCACAATGTGAGACTCCAATCTATTTGATATACTGATTTAACACTAATTTATAACAATAGAGACTACAATAACTTGCAACACAGCTTTTACACAGTATGTCCTGGCTGGAGAAATTGCATCAAACCATTGTCATATATAAATACAAATATTTGCCTTTAAGTACACACACACACACAGAAGTTGCTTAAAACTCTAGGAGACTTAGTTTCAATCTTTGTTAAAATTATTATATGTTTGTTTAGTTTGAGACTTCTAGTTATAAAGTCTTAGTTCTTATTGATTAATATAATTTTTTTAGATAAATCTAAGCACAATAAGATCATAGTAAAGGAGGATGAATTCATTCTAAAATATTTGGAATAAAAGTTTTTGGAATAATACATTTATCAGAAAGTTATTAGAAATTCACTACCAATACTTATGTTTACTAGAACCCCTATGGATGGAACAATACATAAGTATTTATAGTAAATATAAGCTATTAGAAATTCACTACCAATACTTATGTTTACCAGAACACCTCTGGATGGAACAACCAAATGGACTAAATATATTAGTGCATTCTCATATAAAACTTGCTCATATGATCTTTGCATTTCTTGCAAATGACAAAAACTCTAATAGCTGTCACAAAACCTTCACTATACTGTAATTTCTTGCATTGTTGAAGAAAAACTTTGTTGAAATCCCATCCTTAGATAAGATATGTTTATATTCCACATGACTAAATGTCTATCTCAAATTCTAATTTTAAAAACCAAAGGAAGTATTTTTTATTGCAACATATCTAGGTTTTATATATATCAATGAACTATTAGTAAAGAAAAGCTAACAAATATTGATCTAACAAATATTAAAATACCATGAAAAGTGGCTTCCATATAAGTTTTTAGGCTTTTGATTGGTTATGGATACATGGTGGTATGCAATGCATGAACTCACTGAATTCATAAATGTCAATTGAGGTTGCATGAATTTTTACTTGACATCAATGCAAAATTGAGTTCACAGTATTTAAGAAAATGAGAAGTCATTGCTCTGTAATAATTTCCAGCTTTTTTACATCACACTAACTGAGGCATCCTAAATTTTTGCAAGTCTATAAACCTATAGCAATCTTACATGAGAGACAGGCAAAAGCTTCTAGTTGACATACCCCTACACTCAATTGTGGTGGTGTGAGGAACAATTTTGTGTTAAAGACATTGATCCTGAGAAACCTAAAAACATAAAAAAGAAGAGGAAACAGACTTGCAAGTTTGTTGCTGGTGCATCACTGAGAAACAAATAATTCTGCTCGATTGCCATAGGTGCTCGCATCAATTGCTAATAAGACAAGAGTCTTGGAGAGAAATGATGTTGTCTCTACTTACAATGTCAAACTCTGCAAACTTTATGTGCCATTTGTCATCCAGTAAGGACCATCTCTGACAAGTAAACTTGTATGAGTAATTATTGCTTGCTCTCCATATGTGTAAAATCTCTTTCTTAAAGACCACCAAGGAACAATGAAAAGTACCTTTGTATGGCCAAACTCATTACCCATGAATAGTGACCTGCCTAAAGAAGCAATGAGAAGCTTGGTCATCTACAAAGATCAAAACTAAAGTATGAAACATATAAACTTTCATGGAAATAGTTTCTAGCATCTAGGCATTCCATATTCTTCTCAATGATAAGTGCTTGGAAGAGAGATTTCCCACCAAATATGGACTATAACATGCAATAGTTTCTCTGCAATGAAAAGAAAACTAGTTGTGATTCTCCATATACACTAGAGCTTTGCCTTCTGACTTGGAGAGTTTGAGCAAGCTTTCAGCTATCTAAGGAAATAAATCATGAGTTTTGAAGGAATAACAACAAACCTGTTTAATGCTCCATTTCTTGAAAAAGAAACTTTTTCTACGAGATATAGCCACATGCCAGAAGGAACTATGCTTATATAATATTCAAAACCAAAAGCACCATATGTAAATCTTTGAATTTAGACTTCCCGAGAGGTCACTCAGGCCAGTACTATTTAAACCCAAGGACATTTAACCCTAACTATCCCAAGACCTTTAACCGATTGGAAAAAGGGGTGCACTCTTATTCATAGGCCCTTTCCCTCTATATTTGAACCCCATGGATTGTTTCTCAAGTCATTTTCTTTGGTTGCTTACACTATGCTTATGAGGGGCATATAACTTAGGAAACAATATTGCTTGAGTTATTGAAGAAGTCAGTGAAACTATGCTTACATCTTTAGTAATGATGATGATATGAGGTATAAGATTGTGAAGAAGCTTCACAAGGATCAAATTTATGGAAAGAAGATTACTTATCAAAGCTTCTAGTAAATTTTGTAAAGCCATTATGTGTATAGAATATAAAGTTAATCAAATGGAAGTAAAAACCATCATTCTAATACCCCACCTATATTGAACTTGACATATAAAAAAGAAAAGAAGAAGAAGGAACTAAAGGATTACTAACCACTTCAAGTTTGATATTAAAAAATGCTTTACTTTGTGCTCTCCATATTTGAACAAGCTTGTTCCTCAGTGTTTATGGTGGCCCCTTTTTCCTAGTGTTAACAAAGAAGAGAAGAAATAGAAAAGAAGAAGACAAAAAAAGGTGATGGAAACTCCTTTACATATAAGTTTATGAATGTTGTCAATCCATATACTTCATTAGGAACAATGTGAAAAAGTGGACAATATCCATAAAGATGAGTCATACATTACATCAAACACTGTTGTAAGTGATTAAATTTTCTAATTCAATTTAATTTAGTCATTTAACCATGCCATTGACCACTTAAAGAAATTTCACTCACAACCTCTATAAATCCTCATTCCAACATGGGATATTTATTAGTCTTTAAAGGTGATCTCAAGGTCATGCCAACTTTGCACTTGGTCCAAATGTTTTATATGTTTAATCCCATCTTAAACACCTGAAGATACTACTGAAGTACCAACCTTTTATATTAAAGCTATATCTATCCTGACTATTATATTGATGGTCTAAAGCCACTTATACCATGGTTTTGTCTTTTGAAGATTAAACCTTCCATTTATGAGTAGTCATAATATAACCACTTTTTAGCATCCTTAAGATGCCCCAAGATATAGGGGAATGTTATCCTCCTATATCCTCCTTTAATTCTGTGAAGTTTTTTTTTATCCATTATAGCATATATAATCATGGGATGAAATTTAAATATATTGTCATTGTAAATCCTTGGAGTAAAATAGTTACTAAGGGCTCTCTCATCAAGTAATTGTCCCTTTTTTAATTGGTTTAAGGAGAGAGATAAGGTGTGTTACTTTAGCACACATGAATTTGGAGCCAAACTCCAAGCCCATTGCTCTACAAACAAAGGTCCGGTACTATCCCACGAGCACCAGCTCCCCATATCTAGCACCTGCACGCAAAATGGTGTCAAACGAAGTCTGGCACAATTTTGGCATATCAGTGGCCTAACATGAGGAGGAGGGTACTCCACCGACTAGAGCAGCGTGGAACTTGGGCTTAGACCCAAGCCGGACACAGAACAAGGAGCTGGACATGCATTCCAACCACTATCCTTACTATACATTTGGAACCCCCTCACCCCAAGCCTCTCTTAGTACCAGGAGTTAGTCTCTAGGATAAGCTCGAAACTTACTAAATATGGGATGTCTTTAGATTGCGAATTTGGACATGGAACGAACACCATTATGTTCAAGCCGATCTCTACATTCCGTAGATATGTCAAACGAGTGAATCTAGACACTTTCCATAAATAGCATATGGGACCGAAATGAGACTAACACTAAGGGCATGATAGCGAAGGTGTTTGGCAGACACGATAAGCTATCATTCAGTGATATTGAGGGATTAGTCTCAATACGCGGGGGTTCTTGATACTAGCAAGTGCAAGCCAATGATAGGAGTTTCTCAAACCAGGCTGAGTATGCTTAGCAAGAAACACATAGGGTTCCTACCTTATGTTTATCCGATTTAAGTACACGGTCATTGACCAGTTTCTCAACTAGCTCAAGTGGGAACAATAAAGGGAACCAACTGTACTGACCTTCTACTTTCATGGCAGTAAGGAAAGAGTGTCTGTAAGGACTAGCTGACAAGTATCTTTTGATACCCGAAGTCACATTTGCGACACTCTCCCCCCCTTGGGGAAGATCGACGTCCTTGTCGATGCATACCCGAGTCTAGCAAACCATCAAGGAAACAACTTTGAAAGTTAACGGAAAGCACACTATGTGGGAAATACACTAACTTAAATGAGTTATGGAATGACCTCTCCTCTACATCCAAAGACGTTAAGACTCAGGCACCCTCCGGCTGTCACCGACAAGGAAATGACTAACAGAGTTAGCCACCCTTGCTGCTCCAAGTACCACTCGGTTTACAAAGGAATGATACATCCTTGCCCGCAGGGACAGAGGGAGAAGGCTAGAGGCCCAACTGCCCCTGAGCAAGAAATCAACCCTATTAGGAAGATTTAGACAACTATTATAAACTGGCAGATTAAGTTGTTTACACGACCACGCCCCTTTTCGAAAATGAGTCATTGAGAGAGAGGCAAGGACCTATGATCAGACTATAATAGTTATCCCCATGGTTATGGATTGGACCCGTGCACCGAAGTGCTAAAGTCAGCCTGCCAAAACTGACCCAAGAAAGAAACGACACTTTGTTTGATAAAAATATATTACTTTAAGATTTATTACAAGGGTTTTACAAAAACTAGTCTTTATTACTATTTTTATACTCCGTGACAAGCTCACAAGCATGTGTAAAATTCCTAAGAGGTTCCCAAGTTGATTCACAAGTTGGGTAACCTTTCCACTTAACTAGAGATTCCTTAGAACGACCACCATGAGCTTTACAAGACAAGAGAATCGCTTCAACCTCATACTCACCATTCACAACTTCTAGAGGGGGACAAATGTCCACAGAGCAATCCGCAGCAACATGATATGGTGCTAGTAAACTGACATGAAACACATCATGTACATTAGACAATTCATCCGGAAGATCCAACTTATAGGATACATCACCAACTCGCTTCACCACCCGATAGGGTCCAACATATCTTGGCAATAACTTCCGAGATAAACATCCCTTAATGTTCAAATTCCGGGAAGATAGCCACACCTGATCTCCCACTTGATAGGATACATCCCGACAATGCTGATCCTTATCATGTCGATACCTATCCTAAGCTTTGCCCATCGCCTTAGTAGCCCTAGACCAACCTTGGCAAAGTTGCTCCGCATAAGTCTCAACAGCCAAGACCAACATTTCGGACATAGGTTTCGGTACAACAATCTATTGAGGAACCCCACAAGCATTCCCTTGCAGCATCTCCTATGGAGAACAGCCTATAGCAATGTGAAATGTGTTGTTATAATATATTTCTACTGTATCCAAATGCTCAACCCAATCGCATTGGTCCGCCGCAACATAGTACTGCAGATAATCCTCAACTTGAGCATTCACGTATTCGGTCTACCCATCAGGATCGGCCATGCCGGTGCTAGAATGCACTGCAACTTTCCAGCCTACTTCTCAGTTCTGCGCTTGCATTGCTGGAATATAGGGTAAGAACGGACATAGTCTGCCACATCTCCTTCCATACCAGACTAGAAAAATCCCTTTTTCAACGAAGCCAGAGTCATTCGCTGTCCATCATATCCGCTGCTGGAACATCATGATATTCCCCCAGAAGTAACTGCTGAAGATCCTTAGAGGGAAGATACAATCTTTCTTGCTTATAGAATATAAGCCCATCCCGAACTGAGAAGTGAAGCTTTGCATTAGTGCAACTAGCAACTTTTGCTGCTTCGCTATCAAGGCTCTGCTTCAACAACCCTGCATGGCATAAAATTGCCTTTGCCAATGGTCACTTCTATACAAAGCCCGAACGTCCTCCAACCAGTCCGAACTGATTGCCGATATTGCCCGGAATTGAGCCTGACGACTCAACACATCCGGAACAATATTGTCTTTACTAGGTTTATATATGATTTCAATATCATATCTAGCAAGCTTTTCTTGCCAACAAGCTTGCTTTGGCATAAGTTTAGGCTGCGTAGCAAAGTAGCTCAGTGTGTTACTATCCGTATAAACCTTGGTATGTCCACCCAAGTAATGTCTCCAGTGTTCCAGGGCCGACACTATAGCAAACATCTCTTTCTCATGCGTTGGCCATCTTCGTTGAGTTTCATCCAATTTCTTGGAATAGAATGCAACGGGACAACCATGTTGCCTTAGCGTAACACCAACCGCTTTGTCACAATCTTGCTACAACACGGCACCGATAGCATAACCAGATGCATCACAATGCACATCGAAGGGTTTATCAAGATCTGGGATCCTGAGAATAGGAACCGTAGTCAAGATCTCCTTCAACCGTGCAAAAGCACGCTGACAAGCTGGTGTCCAATGAAACAGAATACTACTCTTCATCAACTCAGTCAACGGAAGAGCAATTCTTGCAAAATTACGGACAAACTTGCGATAGTATCCCACCAAATTGAGAAAGGAACGAACATCTGATACAGTGGTCGGGACTTCCCAGGACTTCACTGCTTCCACCTTCTTTGGATCGACCTCAATCACACCACCACCAACTATATATCCCAGAAAGTTTATGTGCAATTAACCAAAAGTGCATTTACTTTCCTTAGCATATAGTTTGTGTTCGCGCAACTTCTGAAACACCAGCTCCAAGTGTTTCAAATGATCCTCCAACGTTTCACTAAAGACTAGAACATCATCGATATATAGGACAACAAATGCGTCCAAATAATCTCCAAATATTCTATCCATTATAGTGCTAAACATTGCTAGAGCATTGCATAACCCGAACGGCATGACAAGGAACTCATAAGATCCATACTGAGTCTTAAAGGCTGTCTTCTCCACATTCTGATCTGCCACCCGTATCTAATGATACCCGGACCGCAAATCGAATTGCGTAAAATACTTAGCCTTTAAGAGTTGGTCAAACAAGTCATCAATGCGTGGCAAAGGATAACTATTTTTAACCGTGAGCTTGTTGAGTGCCCGATAGTCAATACACATCCTCATGGTTCCATCCTTTTTCATAACAAAAAGGACCGGCGCTCCATAAGGTGACTTGCTTGGTTGGATATGACCTTTGTCAAGAAGCTCTGTGAGTTGCTTCTTGAGTTCAGCCATCTCCTTGATGTTCAACCGATATAGAGCTTTCATAAGTGGTTTAGAACCCAGAATAACCTCAATCCGATGATCAACCTCACGGCTAGGAGGTAGCCCTGGCGGCAAATCCTTCAGGAAGATATCTTAATTCCGTGCCAACAACTCTAATATCTTCTTTGGTATTGGATCAACCTCATCACTAATTCGAACTGAGTCACCAACACCCTCAGCTTCCATCACTTGAACCCAAAAAGTCTGACATCCCCTCTTAGCTGCTTTTTGAGCGGCCCTCGCAGTCAGGAACTTTGCATCCCAATCCTTTGAGGAACGCTTTTGCAACTGAAAGGATACATCGAGACATCCTTCGGACTTTAACGTTATATGACTTTGTCCAGCACCATAAATCTCTTTTATATATTTGTTGAAGAAGTCCATACCAAACACCATCTGAAAATCTGGTATCTTCAACACTACCAAGTCCACTCTTTCTTTCCACTTGGATATTTTTATTGGAATATCACTCACAAATTTTTTAGCTACTTGCTCACCTTCCACAAACTGGAAGTGCATAGGCGATATTTGCTCAGCATTCAATCTTAACAATTTAACTAAGTCTTCGGATATCACGCTGTGCGTAGCTCCCGTGTCAATAATCACTTGGATTCGGTGTCCACAGACAAAGCCTACCAAATACATCAATGGATCAGTGTTTGCATTGACTGCAAGAAAAGCTTGAGGAAAGCAACAAAAGTTACTCACCTCTTCTTCCTCATAGTCTACATTGACCAACTCGTCAACCCCTTCAACTTCACCACCACCGTCTTCCCTCATGACATTAACCTGAGACCTTGTCTTATGCTTGTTGGGACATTCCGAGGACCTATGTCCCGACTCTCCACAATGGAAACAATGACCCACATTACCCATTCCTCTAGGAGCAAGTTTTGTAAGTTGCTACTGCTTGTACCCACTAGGAGGAGGGACAAAGGGCCTAAGACCAAAAGAAGCTGCTGGTGGTCTCCAACCACCACCACCTTTGTTAACCGTTGTTTGTGAGCTTCCAGAGCGGAACCTGCCTTCCACCCTCTGTTTCCAATCACCTTGTTTATTCCCAGAATTTTTATTCTTATCTGAGTTACCAGCATACGATTGCTGATATTGTTCCATGAGTGAGTGACTAAAGGCAACTTGCTACGCTACCTCCTTACACTCCAGGTACGTCTTTGGCTTAAACTTAAAAATCTCATTATGAGAAAGTGAACTTAAACCCTCCAAGAAATAACTCTGAGCATCTTCGTCATTCATATTTGCAATCATAATGCGCTTCTGAGAAAACGCATTAACGTAATGCATGAGATCCCCTCACTGCTTTAACCGCCGCAGCTCCGTGTGAAGTCTCAAACCAAGATCATCCGGCAAGTATTCCTTACGGATACAAGACCGCATCTTGGTCCAACTGCTAGTCTGCCCTTTTTCAGCACATACCTGGCGCCACCACGTTTTGGCATGATCGGTGAGAAAGGATTGCATGCATACAACTTTCGTACGATCATCTACATTTGCTACTATGAAATAATTTTCCATATGGTAGACCCAATCCTCCAAAACTTGATAATCCCGCATGCCTATGAAGTGGGGTGGTTTCAGAGGCTTGAACATTGAAACTCGTGCAACCGGGGGCGGCTGCAAAACTTCATCATCCTCAAAACTCAAAGAGAAGTATGGTTGCTTAGGCTTAGCTGGTTTAGCTACCTCAGCTTCTTTCTTTCTCTTGTTGTTCTCCTTCTTCAATTTGCGAATCTCCCTTCGCAAATTCTCGATCTTGACTTCCTAAGCCATATGTTGCAACGCCGCAGCATCTAGCTCTTCCTCTTCCGACTCAGCCTCAGCCTCTTCTGCAGCATCTCTAGCAGGAGTTTCCTCCTCTTGATTTGCCCGTCTAGAGTTTTCAGCATCATCAGCACGGTTTCTCTTCACCATCCTGCTAGTTGCATACATGCCTCTATCAGTAACTAAACATATATACAACGTTTTGACTGAATGGTGCTATCCAACTAATCCTACACAGGTCGCTTTGGATCTACTAGAAAAGTCTCTATGTATGCAACTTGAGTCAGAAAATCCAACAAAAGTTGGATAGGAATCACTGAGACAATTCCTCTGATACCAAATGTAGTGCACCTAAATTTGGAGCCAAACTCCAAGCCCGTTGTGCTACGAATGAGGGTCCGGTACTATCCTACGAGCACTAGCTCCTCGTATCTAGCACTTACACACAAAATGGTGTTAGATGGAGTCTGGCACAATTTTGGCATACCGGTGGCTTAACGCGAGGAGGAGGGTACTCCACCGACTAGAGCAGTGTGGAGCTTGGGCTTAGACCCAAGCCGGACGCAGAATAAGGAGCAACACAGCCCAGCGGGAGCCAAATTAATGTTTCAGGTGGTCGGACATGCATTCCAACCACTATCCCTACTATACATTTGGAACCCCCCACAACCCCCCACCCCCTTGAGGAATACACGCTTTGGGCTTTCACCCCAAGCCTCCCTTAGTACCAGGAGTTAATCTCTGGGACAAGCTTGAACCTTACTAAATATGGAATGTCCTTAGATTGCGAATTTTGACATAGAACGAACACCATTGTGTTCAGGCCGATCTCTACATTCCGTAGATATGCCAAACGAGTGAATATAGACACTTTCCATAAATAGCATATGGGACCGAAATGAGACCAACACTAAGGGCATGACAGCAAGGGTGTTTGGCAAACACGGTAAGCTATCATTCAGTGATATTGAGGGACTAGTCTCAATACGTGGGGGTTCTTGATACTAGCAAGTGTAAGCCAATGACAGGAGTTTCTCAAACCAGGCCGAGTATGCTCAGCAAGAAACACATAGGGTTCCTACCTTATGTTTATCCGATTTAAGTACACGGTCATTGACTAGTTTCTCAACTAGCTCAAGTGGGAACAATAAAGAGAACCAACTGTACCGACCTTCTGCCGTCATGGCAGTAAGGAAAGAGTGTCCGTAAGGACTAGCCGACAAGTATCTTTTGATACCCGAAGTCACATTCGCGACAATTACATCCATAGTAGTGCTTGCCAACATTGCCACTAAATCAAGGCTTAAAGTTTCATCCACTAAGTCTTATTAATTTCTAAGACTTCCTTACAATGTGATTATATATTTGATTATTAAGTAAAAGGACTATTTATCTTTCTTTTCACAGTCAAAGACTTTGAAATGACATATCAAAATATTATAGCTCAACATAAACATTATAGATACTCTCCCCACTTTCCACCACCAAGATGCCTTAGTTATATAGCTAGAGCAAGGTTCTGATAAACAATGCAAAGTATTTAAGTAGATAGTGCCACCCACCCTTGGATTGGGTGCATTGACCATTCAATCTCCTAGAGGAGTTAAAATTAATTTTTAAACACTTTATCAAGTCATCTATTTATATTCACTTTAGCCTTGGATTCATTAGTGTTTATATCATCACCCATCATATAAGCATAATATTCCCTTATAATATTAGCCTTCTTTGGCCACATTGATTCCTTTGGAGTCCTCCCCTCTACTATCTTGTAAGGATTTACTATCATGGGGTTTGGGAGATGATCATTTTGGGCTTTCACTCTTAGACTTGGATTTGCACTTGGACTTGCATTTGGTCTTGAACTTGATCTTAGACTTAATCTTGGACTCAATTTTGGACTTAGTTTTAGACTTAATCTCAGTTTAAGTCTCAATCTTAGCCTTAGTCTTGGTCTTAGACTTGGTCTTGAACTCAATTTGGGGGTCTTGGACTTAGTTTTGGACTCAAACTTAGTCTTAGTCTTGGTCTTAGTCTCGGACTTGATCTTAGACTCAATCTTAGACTCGGTCTTAGACTTGATCTCAGACTATGCCCAAGGTGGAAATCCAATGAGTATAACATATTTTGGACAAAAGTTCTAAGCTGAAAAGTTGAAAGTAATAGTGGAACTTCTAAAGAAGTGTTTGAGGAATAAGTATGGAGCTATCAATAAATGAGTCTTTAGAAAGGGACAAAAGAACAACTGACATATGGTAGTGTCTTGACATATGAAGGTGTTGAGACTGAGTTCAAGACTAAGTCTAAGACCGAGTCTGAGATTGAATTCGAAATCAAATTTGAGACCAAGTTTGAGATCGAGTCTAAGTTCAAGTCTGAGATTGAGTTTGAGATCAAGTTTGAGACCATGCCATATAGCTCCACTTCTATGGTTTTATGTCTTATAGCTACAAGTAATGAAGCAAGTAAAAAGTGATGAATCAAGGAAGAATGTTTTCATGTTTTTGTACTTAATTAGGACAGTAGTTTAGAGGTGTGCAATGGATGTTTCAGCCTTGAATGAAGTCTTTAGTATTTAGATCTAGTAGGACAAAATAGCATATCTCTAAAAAATTTAGTATAATTTTTATTTTTATTTATAAGTATACTTTGGCTAAATTATTTACACTATACTTAATAATATATATAAATAAAAATGCCTAATAAATTAATTGGGCTAAAGCCTCTATTGCTTATATACAGAAATGGGTAGACTAAATTCTAATCAGATGGTCCATATATTATGTTAATATAAATAATATGTTTACCTTGTAGTGTTATATATGCAAATACATTACACCATCCTCTATGAAAAAGTGGTGAATAATAGAACATTAGAGTTTTATATGGGCATAAGAACTTCAAACTCCCATAGAATCATTGATATAGTTATTGATAACTATGAACTTATAATACAAGCATTCAAATATAACATCCTAATGAACAAATTGCAACTTTATGTGAAACTGTTAAATATTTGAACTAACAGCAAAATTAGAATTGTGAATGAAATTAAAAGACTTCAAGAGCCACTATAGTATAGTATAACTATAATAAGGGAAATGTATTCAACTTTAAAACTTTAGCAAAAGTGATTTAACCCTTGGAAAATGGAATATAGACTCTAAGAAGAAAAAACTCCACAAACTCCACAAGAATTAGGTTCATGGAAATACATAAACTCTAGATTAATATGAGGAGGATAATGAATATTTAGGATTAAAAAAGTCATAAGGAACAATATACCAAGAAAATTGGAATAAAAATTGGCTGTAGATGAAAGATGAATATTAGAAACACAAGAAGACAGCTTAAGTCAAGAGAAGTCAAAAGATTAAGAAAGAGTAGGAAGTAGAAAGAAAAGACTAAATAGTAAGTTAAGGGACTACCCTATGAAATTTTTAATTTTTCTTTAAAGTTATCCTTAAAGCATTTGAATACTCTATTTATCAAGAATATAATCAAACTTGTAAACATCATTTTCTCATAAGCTTGATCCTCAAACACCCTCTAGAAACTATTTGTTAATTCATGTCATGATTACATTTTACATCAATAGCAAATGGTAAGACACCAAGAATAGGAGCAACCATGTAATCACATCCCACATAAAAAGGAGCCAGTAGCACACCAAGAATTGGAGTAGCAAAATCTCCAATCCACATGTAACATAATAATAGTATGAATAATGTTGCAAGATGAGAATAATAGAGCATCTACAGCCTCAAACCTCAATTAATAATAATTATTGGAGGCATTCGCACTTGCTCTTTAGCTGGGATTGCCGCGAGCTCAGGCATTGATGGCGGGGGAGCCGACAGCAGTCATCGCTGAGGTTAGATCATGTTGGGAATTCGGTGGAGGAAGGAGGAGCAGCCAATTTTGGGGGAGGAGGAGCTGTAGGGTTTGACAAGGAGATGGTGTGGGTTCGAGGCAGCAGCATCCAATGTGGAGGTGCTGCAACCATGGTGGAGGAGCATTTGGGGTTGGAGGATGGGCACCAAGCCTAGCTGTCGCTTGAGGAGGTAGGCCACCTCAAGGCCAAGGTCATGGAGATGCCGAGCTTGCAGATCTTGGCCTCAATCAGGGTGGACCCGGAGCTATAGAACGGGGAGCTGGAGCTTCTCCCCCCACAGCTTCTAGAACTTGATTGTTTTCCGAATTCTCTTCTACAACAACCAATGAGGTAAGCTTCATCCCGAGTTTAGCTCAAAGTTTATAGGAGAGTGGTTTCAAGTTTAGGATGGCGAAGCATGTGACCTGGAGTAGGAGCAGTCACCAAGACAATAGTACTTGCAGCTATGGTTTCATAACTTGGAAGAGCAGGATGACATTACTATTGAATAAGAGGTGGAAGAAGATGATGGGGGTGATGAAGAGGAGGGCAATGATGACAAGGGGAGGTAGGTGTTCATGTCGTGAAGAAAGTGAGGAAGAAACATAAGAAAAATTGGGGGTACAATGAGACAGCTTCCCTCATTAACTTCAAATGGGAAGATCACCTTGGAAAAATCGGGTTAGTGTGGGGCAATGAGGAGATGATGTTGACAACTACTACTCGTTGGAAGAGGATTGCAAAGAAGATGTAGGCTACTAGCATGTAGCAGGACTAGAAGGCTTGCCAAACTTGCTAGAACAACCTTTGCAACGACTATAAGTGTGTTTGTGATTTCCAGAGGAAAATTGGGAACCCCAATTAATTTAGCTTGAGCCATGAGGATGTGAAGTGGCTTATGCCAGTGAAGCTGAACTTGAAGGTGTTCCCAATTGAGTACTTCAACATCATGGATGAATTTTTGGTGAAGTAGGCATCAACATCTCCAATGTTTCTTGCTGAGTCAAATGCTCTAGAGGAGGAAACTTACAAGGAGGATCCCATAGATGGTGTTAATCCTCCTGGAGATGCTACACAAGTGCGAGGGAGTTCGGGGAAGTGGAAGAACCCAAAGAAGGCCAAGAAAAGCACTCAATGAGGGGAATGTTTTTGCTACTACTTGAAATGAGTAGAATTAACATGGCAAAAAGAGACTATTGTTTGCATGAAGGAGAATAGCTTGGTCGAGAAGGAGAAGGTTGTAGTTGCAACAGTTTTAGCTAGAGCCATCTCCAACCTTGTAAGCTCCATTTCCAACTTCTTGAACAGGGTTGCATCTAAGAGTTAGCCGTCTTTTTTTCAGGATTTTAGGGGGATGCTAATTATTAATATTAAACTAAACTATATTTAGGCTATGATATTCTAGATTTCTTCTAACCATTTTTTTTTTCAGGATCTTGCAACAGTTCCACCTGAGGAAACAAAAAATGCTTTTGGGGAAAGCTAAAAAGATGCTCAGGAGGAATGTGGTTCTTTCAACAATCAGGTAGCAGTCATCGATGCCTTATTGAGGAATAAGGTAATTTTGCTTCTTTTGCAAGTTTTGTTTCTCGTCGTGGAGGCTTTTTGATCCACCATCAATAACAAAACCCCAATGGCATAAACTCTTCCGGACAAGGAGGAGGACGAAGACAAGCTTTGTCGAGCAATCTTGTCTAATTGACTTGACACCGGTCTCTAGTGGGTGAAGCTATGGTGTATGACAACATAAAGAAGGTTCTTCATGGAGGTGTAGGACCCTAGTCAATGGAAGTGGAAGCTAAGGATGGAGAAGACAACATTCTTTGGGCTTTGTGATATTCTAGAGGCTAAAATCTACAAGTAGGATATGAATTTTAGGAGAGTGGTGCCAATGGATGTTCGTTTGGGGGTCACCTTATACAAATTGTTAAAGAACACCGGCTACTCCAACCTATCTGACAAGTTTGGGATTGGGGAAGCCATTGCACATGACATTGTGGTGTAGACAACTATTGCAATCTTCAAGTGCTTCGGGTACAAAATTCGATTCCCAGAGACAACAGTGGTTGTGGCGGCAGATTTTCAATAAATCACCAAGACCTGTCTCCCTAATGTGGCTAGGGCAATTGATTGTACACATTTCGAGATTATCTAACCAGTTGACCTAGATGGTGAAGGCTACTTTGATCAAAAGCAGTGGTACTCGGTGGTCTTGCAAGGGGTTTGCCACACTTGGAAAAGGTTCTTAAGTATCTATGCAGGCTGGCTAGGTAATTATTTTTAATTTTTTTCTTCTATACATGTAATTGGTTTTTTTTTTTCCCCAAGGAATGTTCATGACATAAGGGTTTTTCGGAGTTCCAGGCTATACCACAAGATCCAAGTAAGAGAATTACTCACAATTCCTTGGGAGTTTGCTTTTGACAAATGGATTGAGCCATATTTGGTAGGAGATAAGGGCTATCAATTGCAATAGCACTTAATGATCCCTCACTTAGGTAAGCTGATAGTTTTTTTTTTTCAATTTTTCATTTAAAACAGGTTCTCAGTTGACAGTGACTAAGGTGGAGTACAATCAGCAATACCATTTAGCCCAGATTGTTATTGAATAAGCATTTGTACTTTTGAAAATGAAATTTAAATGCTTGGATCAAAAACAAAGGATCAAACCAAAGTATCTGCCGAACATCATTAAAGGTTTTTGCATCTTGCACAACGTCTTGATTGATGTTGGTGAAACAAACATCAATGCTGAGATCAAGGCATGAGAGAGACACATTCAAGCTTTGAAGGAAGTAGAGATTTTTGAAGATTACGGGGATTCTATCATGGTTGAGGGAGAACCACAGGAAGACTTGCATGGGCCGGAGGATGTATAGAAGGTTTGAGAGAACTTAATTGACTTCCTATGTTTGTGCTATAGTAGAACTGTGTGATTGTTATGTTCAAGTTTAATATTTGAAATTTGAAATTTGAAATTTAAATTTAGAGTTAGCAATTTGAATTTGAAATTTTAAAATATTTTAAAACATGTTTGAATGCTATTTTGAAGAGATTTTAAAGTAAGTTAGATGTGAAGTCACTAATGTTTTACGTTAAATGTTTATCACAAAAACCTATGTAGGTGGGAATGAAAATGTTTTAAAATGCATACTAAAAGCTTAAAACAACCTAAAAACTACTCAAGTGTGAATGCAATGGTCACAAAAATTAAAATAAACACTTTAAAATATTTGTATATAAAGTGCAGGTGCGAATGGTTCCAAATATAACATGGCAAAAGAAGGAAGCAGATTTATATATAACAATAGCTCTAGATAGAAATGTAGCACAAATTGAACAAAAACAAAATCACAATCCCAAAAGCAAAACATTGTCAATAAAACCTTGACTTCCAAAGAGGACAAAAGCTGAAGTGGATTAATTAATAGCCTGGGTCCAAGATCATTATATTCTGCTCAAAAAAGTAAATGTGGATCAACTAGCTCGCTCACTGCGCAGGGAGAGGCCATCCATGGTGACAAATCACAAGCAACACTCATATGAGTGGTTAAGACATGGGAATAAGTATTAACTATTACATCTTTTTAATATTTAATATATTTATAAAATTTATAGATGAACTACTATAATTAACATATTTACCAAAAAAAGAGTCAATTAATTGGTCTCTGATTTTTGGAAAGGTTGTAAACCATCTTTTTATTTCCGTCCTGTCGAATTCTATCCTCTCCGAACTCATACGCGCTGCCTCGGCTTGCCAACATGCATCGCTCTCCTGCGTGGAACAAAAGCATGAAACAAGAAGTACTTTCTTACCCCAGAAGAACAGCTTTGGATTCCTGCCAGCAAGAGCCGGATTTAAGCTCCTCTTAGACAGATCCTCCCATAGTGCTCTCGCATTTCCCGCAGAGATCACTATCCACACGAAAGGACCTCAGCCTGGCCATGACGTCCGGCTTTCCTGGAAGAGTGAGAAAGCAGATGTAACCTGGCACGCAACACTCGTGTGGAAAAAACAAACAAGCTTCGGTCTGATAGAACTCTACTCTCGATCTTACCCGGCTCAAGAACAAACTCAGCGTCGGCATTCCATCCTCGAATCGTAGACCAGGACAACGTCCCTCAGTAGTTCGCACTCCACCAAGTTGACGACGCGGAAATCTCCATCGTGTCCCAGAGCCTCCACCCCCCTCCAGACCGCCACTATCCCGGGAGCTCTCGGCAGCTTGTTCCAGTAGGGTGAGCGGGTTGGGCACGACGGCATCGAGAAAATCGTTCTCGGCGACTACGAAGTAGAGGCCCACTAGCAGCAGCGCAGAGCGGGAAATGCCGAGCAGCAGCCACTGGCCAAATCCAGTTGCGAGGGTTGGCGATCTTGACGGACATAGAAGGTACCATGACCCTCCGCGCGCCATTGATGAACCCTAAAATCTTTAATTTCACAAACATAATTTATATGAAATTTTTCTCAATATCTTTGATAAACTGATCATAATGGTCAAAAAAAGAGATTTTTCTCTCTCTCACATTTTTTATTTATACCAAAACACAACTCCTATGAGCCGCATCCAAGAGTCACACCTGTTTTTTATCAGCTGCTTTCCTTCTGGTCTCTCTGATTTTGAATAAATTTTGTCTTTTGCCTTCCTCCTGCACCATCTACACAAAATGCAGGCCTTTGAATTGGAATCGAGGAGATTAGTTTTGTCTGGTTAACCTGCTTGCTGCTGACGAGCATCAACCAGGAGGGAATCAATCCGTTCCCACTCTCTCTAGTGCTGCTGCTGCTGCTGCTGCTTGCAATGTACAATCGCTCGCTCGCTTGCTCGATTTTCATTCACCCTTCGCTAAATTGTGCTGACAAGCTACACTGAGGCATCTGGTGCGAGCTGCAAAGGAAGAGACTTCATCAGCTTCTGGACTGAGCAAGCCGAGAAACAAGAAAAGAAAAAACCTTACCCGCTACCTCTGGCGCTCAACTTCTCCCCTTCCGGTGGCCTTTTGTTAGTCCGTGGCCCGTAGCGATGAAGCCTCTCCTGCGCTTCCAAAGGCGCGTGACGGCTCTTGTAAGTTTCATCATCGGTATCCTGAAATACATTCATCCGTGTGAGATCTCGTCCGAGTAAAAGGAAAAGAAACTAGGAAAACAGGACAAGAAAAAGAGAGCAAACCAACCAACCTCGTCATCCGAGTTATCTTCTTCACACATTTCGGACTTCTCGGCCAGCCGCCACTGAGGTGTCTCGATGTTGGCATGTCTCACATGTTGCACGTACTTGGCACCCACGCTGACAGGCATCACCACGTTGTTGATATCGTAGTCCGAGGCCCGCCTTCGGGCAGCCTGCCCGCCTTTTACCGCGGCTGGCGATACAGGATGGCCGCTCGGAGCAGCCTTCGTCAGACGGCTGACGGCAGCCGCCTTGGCCGCTGGAGCTCGCGCTGCGCCGCCGCCACCTCCGCCTGCTCTGGCTACCTGGCCTGGAAGTTTGTGCGACATCGAGCCCCGGAGCTGGTTTCTCAGCCGGACCACCCGTGCTTGCAACGTCTCCACCTTGAGCATGATGTTTTCTACCGAGTCTTCGTTTCCTTCATCGGCAGGCGGCGGATCTAGCCTCACCATTGCGCCTTCTGCCGCCACTACAAACATATGGTTGCAGAGAATTAGCCATAACCGGTCAAGAGATCGACAACATGATCATACGCGTACAATCGTTTGGCTCCTTGTGTTGGTCCCCCTCATACTCTCGCTTCTTCTTCTCTGCAAGGTCGACATTATGAGACGTGAGAGGAAATCGAATAAAATTCACTTCTTTACCGTATCTTTGAAATAAAGGATGCTTTGACATGTAGTCCGCCACATCCACAGTCTCCTCCACCTTCCTGCGCCTTTGGCGATGGAGGAGCGGCTGCGCGGGCCGCTCTTCCCGCACAGGCGCTGCTCTCGCTGCACCGTCGGGCTCCGTCCTCCCGTCCCATGGCTTGGCCTTCTGGATCCCCGAGAGAACCTCGTCATACTTTGTAGCCTGCCTCTGCAACTCCATAAGACGAATATCAAGCCACCGACATCTCCACTCAATACCACGTCTACAGTTTTTCCAGTCCATATTCAGGGGTCTCCTCCTGAAATAAAAATGTTTGACATACGTTTCGTTTGAGTGCGTTCAAGGAAGAGTTGTAAGAAAAGAAAAAAAAAGGAGAGAAATGGAGATAAGAAGTGTCTATGGCTTCCGTACCTGTCAGTCTCCAGCGCTCCATTGCCATCCCTCGCAGCGGAGTCTACTTCACTGGCGTTGTTGGTGTTTGCCTCGTCCCCGGAAGTGGCGTCGCTGAATCCAAACGAGCTCGAGCACTCGCTAGCCTGCTCGTCCCGATCGGTCCTCACCCCCTCGGCCTCTGGAAGTCCTAAAATCTCCACCGGAACATCGTCTTTGCTCTCCGGCTGCTGCTTTTTCCCATGCTGCTGCTGCTCCAAAGCCGGAGGATCGCTCCTCTTCACCACGGGCGGCTTCCTGTCAGTTATCTCCGCTAGCTCCGACGGGAAAAGCCCGGCGGCGCGACCCACCGGAAGGAAGGACCTTTCGGCGAGAAAGGAATCGGCCCTGTCGTCGTCGGGGACCTCCCCAGCGAAGATCGCCGAGGCCCGGCTGCCCAAGCTCTTCTTGCCCTGCCCACCCAGATACACTGTTGCCGCTTTCAGGATGGTTGAGGTCTTCTGATTACAGCTCATTGCATTGTAGCAGCGCGAGGCTCACGACGCGACGAATCCCTGTGCGACGAGCCCCGGCACATAATCTCCCTCCACCGAGTACCATGAGCAAAACCTCGTCTCTAAGAAATCGCCACAAACCCTACACCGCTCGGGCGCCTCATCCGCCGGGGCGATGGCGCCTCTTCCCAGCTACCAGAGATCGAGAGGGAGGAGGAGTGGCGATCCGCGGCGAGAGGAGAGGAGGAGACGCGTGAAATCTGACCTCGCGGCTGCTGCTCCTGCCGCTGGCGATGCTGCGCTGGATCAAGCGGCAGCTCCCGGCGCCTCCGGTGGCGAGATCGTCATCGAGCGAACAAGTCCTCCCCCTGCGCTCTCCCAGCGAGCTACCGCCTTTCGCTTTTCATTAGAAAAACCGAGGGCATAAAAAAGAGAGGAGGGACCTTCCGTTTTGGAATGGTCATGTCATTGGGCGGTGGGGATTGGAGGATCCGACGGCCACGCGCGCAGGGCCTTGGAATCCGTATAGAAAGCATATTTTAGGGTTCTTCACTCTCGTCGCCCCTCTTTCTTCATGGCTGTCGGATCCGGCAGCGCATTTTCTTCTTTCTCTCTCCGATTAGGTCGAATCTCCACGGCTGCCTGTGCGACAGCGATGGTTTTCCGTTCTTTCGTGTCGGATTATCCCCTTTTTGTTACATCGCTCTCCTCTCTCTACTAGCAAGCTAGCTAGCTCGCAATCGCTGTAGCATTCACGGCGATCGGGCTTCTCACAAAATGCTTGCCATCGCTCCAGACGAGGGCGCCAAACACGAAATCCTGGGATCGCTGCTGGACGCTCAAGCTCACGGTGAAGGAGATCTTCTGGAGCGGCCGCGTGAATTGGAGCTCCGAGGGGTACACCGACACGATCACGCCAGGAGGTGAGTAGACCTTGGCCCTGTAGTGGGATTGCGCTGGGCCGACGTTGGTTAGCGATCTGGTGACCGAGAGGCTGCCTCGCAGGTCGGCTACTCCGATGGAAGGATAGTTTAGATTGTAGGAAGCGATGGGATTGGGTGGACAGGCGGTGATCGTGAGGTTCTTCAGTGCTCCTGGGGATGGGCCGAGGCCACAGGCAAAGCTGGTATACTCCTCCAAGCTTATGTCATACACGAGTCCGGGATCCTGGGCCGCGACTGGGTTGACATGCCCGGATCCAAAATCGAAAGGAGTGGCAGGGGTGTTGGTGAAAGTGTTCTTGATCAAGCTGTTCGTGTTGTCCGAGAGGGTGGCTGGAAGGAAACCAACGAAGAATTTGGGTCAGGAACTTGGATAGCCGTGAGAAGGAAGAACAAGTTCTTTACCAGTGGTCATCATCGCCGACTTGATCATAGCTGCTGTCCAGTATGGGAATCTGGCCTTGAGCAAAGCTGCCACCCCGGTGATATGCGGGCATGCCATGGACGTTCCCGAGAGGAAGTTGTAGTCGACACTTCGGTTGCCGGCTCCTGCGGTTGCTATAGGGGGCCACGCTGCGAGGATTGTGAGGCCTGGTGCTGTTATATCAGGCTGGAGAGCAGGATGTGAGTGCTCGAGCTCTCAAGGAAACTTTTGCCACTCACCTTGATGATGTCCGGAGTAACAGTGTTGGGACCTCGCGAAGAGAAGAATGCCACTTTTGGGGACGGCTTGTCGTGGAGGACGACGTTTGTTTTGAGGAACTTGGCCATGGGAGAGCTGGTTGGTTTTTTTCCCAGGGGGTGTTAAGAGACGAGGCCGGAGATAGATACTTTTGGCTGCTCACCTGGTGGAATTTAGATATGCACGGAGAATGGACGCTTGGGCCTCGTCGGTCAGTGATGCAGGGACCACGAAAGGTTGTGCCAGGTCTTTAACTTCAGGATTGATGTCGATCATTCCAGCACCACCAGCTCGACTCACTTCGGCGGCCTTGGCTCCCCTCGACTCGATCGGGATTTCATGCTGGCAAACAACTATTTTCCCCTTGGTTCTAACGTCGTCCAGGGAGTCCGCATGGCAAAAACTGCGCAACAAAGCAACTAGGTACCATTGAGTTTCCTCGAATGACTTGTATTACCTTGCATTTGCAGGCGTCACTCCTGCGGCAGCAAGATCCTTTCCCAGAACCACAGGGAAGAACTGAGAATCGTATGGATTAACAGCGAGTCCCTGTTTCCAAAGTCAGGCTCAACTCGTTGCAGATATTGTCAACAGCTTACCTGAAGTATTTTTCCGTTTCCAAGCACCACATCGGCTTCAAACCTCCTGTCTATGGAGCTCGCTGCAACCGTCAGTATCCATGGCGAAAGGTTGGTAGCCGTGAAAGGGTCTCCACTGTTTCCGGCAGAGCATGACACGAGGATGTTTTTCTGCAGGGCATGGAACGCTCCGATGGATATAGCATCCTCGAAATAGTTGGCCTGAGGAGGATCCGGGCCGATGGACGCAGATATAATGTCGACGCCGTCGGCTATGGCATCATCAAAGCCCGCTAGAATGTCGGGGTCCTTGCAGTCGTCCCAGCAAACTTTGTACGCGGCAACTCTCGAGTTTGGACTTCCTCCCCTAGCAGCTCCAGCTCCAAGGCCTCCCGGGAAGCTTATGCCGTTGACAATCCTTCCCGCTGCAGTTGACGTGGTATGTGTCCCGTGTCCGTCCGTATCCCGTGCAGATTTGATGAAGGTTTTTTGCAGCTCAGGGTCGCTGGCATCGTATCCGTTTGTGTAAAAGCGTGCTCCAATCAACTTGCTGGCATTTTGGCATCCATGTGAGATCGTCTGAAAACAATAGTTTCGGAGTTTGACTTCTTACTTGTTGCAATTACGTGCAGTGAACTGTTCTCCATCCTGGCAAGCTCCCTTCCATTTTCTTGGTATCGGTGGCATGCCTACGTCGTTGAAGCTCTTGGACTCCGGCCAGATACCTGCAGAACTTGATGGTTTGGTATGTGTATCTTGATAAACTCGTTATTTACCAGAGTCAAAGACGCCAACAATAATGTCTTGGCCAGAGGCCTCACAACCACTGGGATCGCTGTTCTGCGCCGGGAAAGAGTCGATGGTATTCAAAAAGTCCCAGGAATGGGTTGTATGGAGCTTGTGACTCTTGCTTGGGAAAATCGAAACAACCTCTTCTCTCCCTGCGACCAAAGGTAAGCATATACATATTGTCCTTCTTATTAACTCGTACTTTTTATCTGTGCAGCTTGGTCGTCGGTGAGCATGGCCGAAAACCCAGTGAAGCTGCGCTTGTAGGTGTGTATCATATTCCTCTGCGCTTCCTCAAGGCTGTATCAACAATTCAACCAAAGGTATGGGTATGCATGTTTAGAAAGCATCTAATGTCTTACGTTCCGAGTGTATCCGCCAGGAAGGAATGAACTTGTGCGTGCACGACATTATGGTCTTTGTGCGATTTCTCACCCATGTAAACGATGTATGCCTGTGCAGGGATGATGAGTGGAAAATGTCCTTTGGCGACAACCAACATTCAGTTCTAATACTCACTTTCTTGTGTGGAGCGGCCGCTGTAAGAACAAAAATGGAAGCCACGATTGTGTACCAGAGGTTGCTCTTCGTGAGACCCATGGCGCTTCTGCACAAATGCCCGGGTAAGCTTGTGTTTATATACACTTCTTGTGTTTATATTCCTCCTGGAAGCGGTTGTGGCGGAAGGGTTCGTCCTTGATTTCGTCATGTTTATAACTTATCTTTCTTGGCATATGGTTGCAGAGCGTTGTTCGATAGTTCTGGGACGCAACAGTCTCATTGTTTCTAAAACACCAAAGTGCTTCATAATATCGCGACAGTTTTTATTTCTCATTTTGGGCGAGCATGGCTTGTCGGAGATACTCGATTTCGGCGTTCTCGTTAAAGTTATCTGTTATCTTTGAAGGTTTACAGCTGTGACCCCGGTCAAAGCTAAGTTGAGTAATTCAAAAGACCAAAAAAGAGGACAAAAGGAATAGCTCATCACCTTAGCTGGTGTTTTGACATGTTTTCAGTGTATTTTGGGGTCCAGTTGAGTGAGGAGTAGGAAGGTAATTACAAATCCTCCCTTGTGGTCTCATGCTTCCAGTCGTGAATCCAGTCGGGTCTCTTTGTTTCCTCCAGGGATTGTGCACGGCCACCACTTTGCGGCTGGCCTTCTTGAGCTTGGGAGTGGCATCTTCCAGGAGGAATAAGACACTAACATTTTTGCGTCAAGCTTCAAAAGAAATAAAAATATAAATATAAATATAATGTGAGTATTTTGTTGAGAAACTAGTCTTTCATACTAGGCTATACATCTTTGGAATGGACGGTGACAAGTTTGTGACAGATTCAAGCTACACAGATTCCTTTGCAAGTTCTTATTGATTAGCATGCGCTTATCTGACTTAGATCTTCTAAGATTTACGTTTTTTATCTTGTGAGTTTTTCTGCTCATTGGCACCCTTGTCCATCCTCTCCATTTAGAAGGATCAAGAGAACTTCCACATCTTCCCGGTGAATTCGCTTCTCATCCCCGAGGAGACGGTCGAGCCCAATCCAGCCTACACCCAGACGGTGAGCGATCAAGTTGACGAGCGTCTCGGCTCTCACAAATCCCGTCTCGTCCGCGAGAGCTCCCGCGCCCTTGATGGAGAGAGCGCGCTTCGCGGATTCGACGGTCAAGTGTGTGGAGATGTTCGACCCGGAGACGTACCTCTGGATGCGAGCGATTACGTGCGCTGAGTAAATCCGTGCTAGCACATCCACTCGTCCGAAAGATCGCAGAGGATTGCTACAAACAGATTTTGCAGAGTGGACTTTCGGCTGAGAATTGTGTGTGTGTGCCTGGCAGAGTACCTAAAACTCCACATTTCTGACGTGGCAAAAATATTCGTTAGTGATATGGCTCAATCTTTGGTTGCATCCCATTTTGTATCATCTCCAGGCTCATAAAAGGAAAGAAAATAATGTAATTACTTGCCTTTAATTTTTTGTCAGCAAAAGCGAAGTTACCGGTATACCATTTCTTAAAAAGCAAGATTTGTTTTATTCACGTCGCTGCTCACATTCTCTTGTGCATGTGTGTAATTACGCTAAAAGAGATTTGCCAAAGCGAGATTCGACCACATCCTTGTCAATCCTCTCCATTTTCAAGCCACCTCCCACATCCCACCTGCGAATTCGCTTCTCATCCCCGCGGAGACGCTCGAGCTCAATCCAGCCCATAGGACGGTGACCAATCAGGTTGACGAGTGGTGGATGGAGTTTCTGGGGCTCATCCGGAGAGCAAGATGGGGCTGCTCTCCGCCTACGCATATCCAAGAGCTCCGCGCGACAAGATCATCCCAATGGCCAAGTTTATCGCGTGGTTCTTCCTCGCGGACGATGCTCTCGACTCTCCCGAGATACCGCCTACATCTCGGGGACATCCCCCCGCCGCCAAAGTAGCGGTGGCTGGATCATCCAACAGCGCGCTGCTCTCACGCCAAGTTGGAATTTTTGCCAACCTGCTGCTTCAGGGATGGACGAGCGCCAGAGAGCGCGCTTCTTGGACTCGATCAAGTGCCTAGCGATCAAGTGATCATGGCGATCCACAACGACTTGATCTCATTCAAGGAGTGGACGAGTGGGAAGTACCTCAATATGGTCTCCATCCTGGCTTACAACCACAACCTTTGCGTGAACGAAGCCATAGTCAAGGTGGTGGACATGGTCAAGGAGCTGGAGAAACGCTACCTACAAACAAAGCAAGAGATTGCATCAAGCAAAGATGGCCTTGGCAGCGAGAAGGGTGTCATGGATTATGTTCGTGCGATCGAGGTCTGGATGGTGATAAATGTGGAGTGGTGAGTGCTCGCTACCATGGCGTGGGTTGGATACCACCTGAAAGATCCGGGACCTTCTCGTTCTAACACTATTCTTCCACCCTTGAAATGAAAGATCTCTCTCCAGGATTTGTGAGAGCTTAGTTTGATCTCAAAGAAGTTGTGGCAGTCCCACTGATCTTGCTAGCTCCAAGAGTTTCAGTCCAAAGGTCTTGGAGGGTGATCATTTAGGTACCTGGGGAATGAATGGCATTGCGTAAATGTGGTGGAGGAGGAGCACGAGTTCTCGTCGTGGGCGGTCATGGATTCGCCGAGCATCGGCGCTGGCAGCTCAAGAGAGCCCAGAATCGTCGACCCAGATGCTGCTCACCAGGCACGACGTGGAGCGCCTCCCAGTCAAGGACGTCCTGGCGGCGCTCCAGCGGCAGCCACACCCCCCGGGCCTCGTCCGCGAGGCGGTGGAGCTCCTCCTCCACCGCTGCGCCGCCGAGCGAGCTCTCCCACAAGCCCACCAGCTCCACGCGCTCATGCTCGCCACCGGCGCCCTGCGCAGCCGCTACCTCTCCAACAAGCTCGTCCAGGCGTATGGCCAGTGCGGGGACGTGGAGAGCGCGCACGCCGTCTTCGCCTGCCAGCCCGACCCCAACGTCTTCTCCTGGATGATGCTCATCTCGGCCTGCCTCCGCAACGCGCTGCCCCGCGCGGCGCTCGGCCACTACCGCGCGATGCAGCTCCGCGGCTGCCACCCCGACGCCCACGTCGTGAGCGCCATCTTCTGCGCGGTGGCCGACACCGCCAACTTGGAGCTCGGGCGCTCCATCACCGCGCCGCTCGCGAGCACCGCCATGCTCCACGACCCCGTGGTGGCCAACTCGCTGCTCAACATGTACCGCCGCTGCGGCGGCATGGACGACTTCGAGCGCGCCTTCTGGGCGATGCCGTCGCGCGACGAGGTGTCGTGGACGACGATGCTGGCCGGGAGGATCCAGTGCGGCCGCGAGGCGTCGGCGCTGGAGCTCCTGCGCGTCATGGACCAGGACGGCTTCCGGATCACCAGCGCCCTCACCTTCGCGACGCTGGTGGACGCTTGCGGGAACCTGTCCGCCATCGCCCAAGGCCGCCACCTCCACGACCGGATCATCACCTCGGGCGTTTGCATCGACGTCGTGCTGCATACCGCGCTGCTCAACATGTATGCGAAGTGTGGTCGAGTCGACGAGGCCCGCGAGCTCTTCGACCAGACGCTGGAGCCGAACAACATCACCTTCTCCAGCATGGTGGTGGCCTACGCTCGAAACGGCCACTTTGGCGACGCCTTGAAGCTCTTCTGGAGCATGGAGCAGGACGGCTACAAGCCCGACAGCGTCACCTTCACGCACGTCCTCTACGCTTGCAGCCACGGCGGCTTCGTCGACCAGGCCTGGCACTACTTCACCACGCTCGAGCCCGACCGGGGGATCCCGCTGGTTGCCGAGCACTTTGGCTGCGCGGTCGATCTTCTCGCGCGTGCTGGCTGGCTGGCCGACGCCGAGAAGTTCCTCAACCGGATGCCGATCCCTCCCGACTCGGTGTCGTGGATGTCGCTGCTGCAGGCCTGCCGGATCCACCGCAACGTGGAGATTGGAGCTCGAGCCGCGGAGCACGTCTTCCGGCTGGCTCCGCACCGCGCCGGGCCTTACAGCCTCCTCTCCAACATCTACTCGGACGCTGGGAAGTGGGACATGGCCGCCAAAGTCCAGAAGTTGATGCGTGACCGAGGAATAAAGAAGCCCGGCGGCAGGAGCTGGATCGAGATCAACGGCAAGACGAGCGAGTTCATCGTGGGCGATTCCTGGCACCCGGACCTCGTCCAAATCTGCCAGGAGATTCAGAGAGTGAGCAAAGTCATGAAAGAACACGGCTACGTACCCGATACCAAGCAAGTGCTGCATGACGCTGAGGAGGAGGAGAAGGAGGACATCCTCTACTTTCATAGCGAGAAGCTGGCCATCGGGCTGGGGCTGATCAAAACTCCTCCAAAGACGACCATCAGCATCGTCAAGAATATCCGCGTGTGTCCCGACTGCCACACCGCCGCGAAGGTGATATCCAAGGTGACCGAGAGGAAGATCGTCATCCGCGACATCAACTTGTTCCATCACATGGAAGATGGAAAGTGTTCTTGCCGAGACTACTGGTAGAAGAGCTCGTTTGCGATCACCAGTAGTCTCCACACGAGCATCGCCCGTGCTCAAAGTGGTGGAACTGCTTCGTGTCCCTCAGGACAATCTGCCTGTCCTCCACCTTGCTGATGAACTTGGCGGCAGTATGGCAGTCGGAGCAAACTCTCAAGTTCTTCACGACTTGGACAGGCTCTCCACGGGGGCTGTGAAGCAGCCCCATGACCATCGCGAGCTTCTCGCTGTGATAGTAAAGGAGTCCTTCCTTCTCCTCCTCTTCCGCATTGTGGAGTGTGGCACTTTTGTCCGCAGCGTATCCGGCTTCCTTGATCAGCGCGAGCAGCCTCTTCAGCTCCAAAACTATCTCCCCGATCTTCGGATGGGACTGGTCCCCGGCTACAAACTCGTGCAGCTTGCCTCTCACTTCCACCCAGCTCTTCCCCGCTGGTTTCTTCACTTTCATGTCGTCCATGCGCTTCCTCACGCTGGCTGCCAGGTCCCATCGTCCAGCTTCCGAGTAGACATTCGAAAGCAGTACGTACGGTGTCGCAGAGCCTGGATCGAGCTCGCGGATCCTCTCCGCTGCTCGCTCCGCCAGCTTCATATCTCCATGCGTCTTGCAAGCTCCTAAAAGCGTCGTCCAGAGCACCCCCGACTGTGGAGCCTTCATCCGCTGTATGAGCTCCTCGGCATCGGCCAGTCGCCCGGCTCGGCCCAGCAGATCCACGATGCAACCATAGTGTCCCGGTAAAGGCTCCAGCTTCCTCTCGCTCTTCATGGTGGTGAAATAGTAGTACGCATCGTCGACGAGGCCGGCATGGCTGCAAGCGTACAAGACACTCACGAACGTCGTCTCGCTCGCCTTCTGCCCCGCCTGCTCCATCTTCCAGAAGAGCTTTAACGCTGTGGAGCAGTCGCCGTTTTGAGCGTAGGCGATGATGATCGCGGACCACGCCACGATGTTCTTCTCGCCAATCCTGTCGAAGATCCCGCGAGCTTCTCCCAGCCTCCCGCACTTCGAGTACATGGTGAGGATGGAAGTCTGCAGCACCACGTCAGCCTCGAGCAGCCCGAGCTCGGCGATGCGAGCGTGGAGCTTCCGGCCCTGCGAGAGCGACGCCAAGTTGGAGCAGGCGTCGAGCAGCGAGGCGTAAGTGACGGTGTCAGCGTGGATCCCCTGGAGCTCCATGAGCTTGAAGAAGTGGAAGGCCTCCCGGTAGCTCCCGAGCTGGACGCAGCCAACGATGAGGCACGTCCAGCTGACCACCTTGGCGTCGCCTCCCATCGATCGAAACACCTTCTTCACGTCGTCAAGGCTGTCGCACTTGGTGTAGAAGTCCATGAGCGTGTTCTTGACGTGATCGTCGGCCTGGAAGCCACAGCCTTCCAAGCTCGCATGGATCTTCCTCCCTCGCGAGAGATCCACCAGTGCCGAGCACGCTGCGATGGCGATGCTTAGAGTGTGGTTGTTTGGAGCAGTCCCTTCCTGGTTCATCCGGTAGAAGAGTTGCAGTGCCTCGAGTGGATGCCCGTTGCGGGCATTTGCTGCGATGATGATCGTCCACGAGTAGACGTTCCAATCTTCCATTCTCTCGAAGACCGCGGTAGCCTCTTGCACGCCACCACACCTCCCATACATCTCCATGAGCGTGTTCTCCAAGAACCTCACTCGCACAAGCTTGCTCCTTGCAATGTGCTCGTGGACGCGAATTCCCTCCGCCAGGGATCCTTGGATGCCGCATCGTCGCAGCAATGCCGCGTAGAGCTCCACTCCTGGACTGAAACCCGGCATCTCCAGCCCGTCGATGGCTTCCTCGAGCGGCAATCCTTCCATCTCCTCCGCGATCCCCATGAGACGAGCTCGACTGGATTTCCCGAATCTATCAAGCCCATCACCTGGATCCTCGTCTAGGGCTCTTCTCGCAAGCTGGGCTGCTGGTTCTCTCGATCTCCGGCTAGCGTCCGCCATGGCAATGGAAGTCCGGCTCAAGCATCGAAGAATGCGATCTCCCATCACCTAGATCTCTCCCACCACCGCCATGCTCTTGCGCTGCTCGAGATCCAGGAGAAACTTCTTCTCTACTGCCACTGTTGGTTCTTCCAGCGCCGATCTCACTCTCGACCGCGAGCTGGACCGGCTGGATCGAAGCGATGGCAACGACGGCGAATCCACCTCGGCTCCACACATCTCCTCGCTCATCCGGCGATGCATCCACGTCTGGCAGACGAAGCGTATCCACCGCCACATCCTCTCCTCGGCCACTCTCGCCACCGATCGCCTGCTGCTCAACCTCCTCGTCCAGTCGTATGGGAAGCTCGGCCGAGTGGAGGACGCGCGCAGCGTCTTCGACAGGATCCTCCACCGCAACGTCTTCTCCTGGACGATGATCATGGCCGCGTATGCCCACAACGGGCATACCACCGCGGCGCTGGAGCTCTTCCACGCGATGCTGCTCGAGGGAGCCAAGCCGGACAAGGTAGGATTCCTCACAGCCTTGGAGTCGTGCTCTTCTTCTTCTTCCTCGCCATCGGCAAGATCAGTGAGGACGATTCACGGGCTCATTCTTGCAGCAGGCCTCCAGTCCGTCACCTTTCTCGGCAACGCTCTCGCCAACCTGTATGGACGAGCCGGGCGCCTGGACGAGGCCGAGCTGGTGTTCGAGAGCATCGCCCACAAGGATGTAGTGTCTTGGAACACGATGATCACGGTGCTGGCCCGGGCTGGCAACGGCGAGCGGGCGCTGGAGCTCTTCCAGCGGATGATCCACGAGCGAGTGAAGCCGGACAGGGTGACTTACTTGAGCTTGCTCGGCTGCTGCTGCGTGGAGGAGAGCCTGGAGCACGGCCGAGAGATCCACGCCATGATCGTCGCGGACGAGCTCGAGTCGGATGTGGTCATCGCGAACACGCTGGTGAGCATGTATGGCGACTGCAGCGCTGTGGAGGAGGCCCGGCGCGTCTTCGAGAGGATGGAGCAGCGCGACGTTGTGTCCTGGAACGCCATCATCCGGGCCTACTCGCAGCACGGCCACCGCAAGAGCGCGCTGGAGATGTTCCGGAGGATGCAGCACGAGTGCTCCGTGGCTCCAAACGAGGTGACTTTCGTGAGTGTTCTCGGTGCCGCCGAGGAGGCCAGCGAGCTGAGGATGATCCACGACAGAGCAGCCGAGAATGGCTTCCACAGCTCCAACGTCTTCGTCGGGAACTCGCTCGTCCACATGCACGGCAAGTGCGGCAGCGTCCACGACGCCAAGCAGCTCTTCGATGCCATGGCCTTGCAGAGCGTCTCGTCCTGGAACTCGATCGTCGACGCCTACGCTCACAACGGGCTGGAGCGCGAGGCCTTCAAGCTCTTCCGGACCATGCAGCACGAAGGCGTCCGGCCCGACAAAGTCACCTTTCTCACCGTGCTCGAGGTCTGCACCAGCCTACGCCAGGTGAGGCTGCTCCAGGAGCTCGTCACCTCCGCGGGGCTTCGGTCGGACGTGCTCCTCCAGACGGCGCTGCTCCAAGTTTTTGCCAGGAACTCAAGCATCTCCGACGCAAAGAGAACGTTTGATGGCGTCCGGGACAAGGATCTCTTCGCCTGGAACACGCTCCTGACTGCTTACGCTCAGTGCGGGGCGGACGAAGCGGCAGTGGAGATGTTCCACCGGATGAACCAGGAAGGCGTCAAGGCAGGCGAGCAGACTTTTGTGAGCGTCATCGATAGCTGCGCGAGCCTGGGGGACTTGGAACAGGGAGTCCGAGCTCACGAGTGTGCGGCCGAGTGTGGAGTCGAGGAGTCCGTCTCTGTCGGGAACACTTTGATCACTATGTATGGGAGGTGCTCGAGACTCGAGCAAGCGAAGGCCGCCTTCGACAGGATGGAGGAGAAGAATCTCGTCTCCTGGAACGCTCTTGCGTCGGCATACGTCCAGAACGCTCAGGGTGACGCCGCGTTGGAGTTGCTCGCCTCGATGCAGCTCGAAGGCACCAAGCCGGATAGAGTGACGTTCTTCGCGAGCCTCGATGCGTGTTTCACCGACATAAGTCAGGTCCGGATGCTCCACGCTCAGATCTGTTCGGCAGGACTGCTCCAGGACGTCGCGGTGGCGAACTGCCTCATCAACGCGTACCGAAAGTGCCAGAGTCTGGAGGACGCCAAGGTCGTCTTCCAGAGCATCCAGGACTACCGGGACGTTGTCTCCTGGACTTCCATGCTGTGCTCCTGTGTCGAAGACGGCAGCCACTACGAGGCCTTCGAGCTGTGGCACCGGATGCAGCAGTATGGAGACAAGCCCGACACCGTCACCTTTGCGGGAATTCTCGATGCTTGCAGCAGCTTGAAGTCTTTAAGCCGCGGTAGGATGATCCACGAGCAAGTGAAAGGCTCGGGATACAACTCGAGCACCACGGTCTCGCCCGCTCTCATCGGGATGTACTCGGAGTGCTTCTCTCTGGAGGAGGCAGTGGAAGCCTTCGAAACAGCCGCGCCCAAGGACGCGCTGCTCTACAACTCCATGATCTCGGCCTACTCCAAACACGGCCGAGGGGGAAAGGCCATCGCTTTGTTCAGGAGAATGGACCTCGAAGGCGTCAGCTTCAACCGGGGAACTGTAAATGCCATCCTTGACGCCTGTGCTGGCCATGCCGGGCTCGTCCAAGCCAGGATCATCCATAGGAGCATAGCTGAGTCCGGCTTCCTCTCGGACGTGATCATCGACAACACGCTCATCAATATGTATGGCAAGTGCGGGAGCCCGAGAGAGGCACGGAGAGTCTTCGACTCCATGCGCGAGCGGGCGCTCGTTTCCTGGAACTCGATAGTCACGGTGGCGGCGCAGCACGGTGAGGTTGCCGAGGCACGCAAGCTGTTTCGTGGACTGCAGCAGGAAGGACTCAAGCCCGACAACGTAGCGCTCATGAGCGTCGCCTCCGTCTGCCAGCACGTTGGCCTGCTCGAGGAAGCCTTCTACTACTTGTTCCAGCTCGGAACGGAGTACCGGGTGACGGCCAAGCGGGAGCGCTACTCGTGCATCGTCGGCCTGCTGGGAAGAATCGGCTGGCTGGAGGAGGCCGAAGCCGTGATCAGAAAGATGCCGTTCAAGCCCAACGAAGCAGTGTGGAAGAACCTGCTCATGTCGTGCAAGATCCACAACGACGTTGCTCGGGGTGCCAGAGTTGCCAAGGAGCTCCTGGAGCTCGACTCTGCCGATTCCGCGACGTATGTCACGCTCTACAACATGTACGCTGGACAGCTCAAGCACTCGGAGGAGCCACGAGACTTCGAGCTGGACGAGCTTGAGGAAGCAGGACTTGATGCTTAAGTTGCTCGGAGCGCTCGACGCAGATGTTGCCCAGCAGCACGTAAGCCAGGCAGCTCTTCGTGTCCAAGTTGATGATCTGCTTCGCTGCTCGTTGTCCACGCGCAGTATCTTTGTGGAGCTTGCAAGCACCTAGCAGTGTCGCCCACATCACGGAGTCGGGAACAAACGGCATCGTCTTGACCAGCTCCTCGGCATCGCGCAGGCGCCCAGCCCGTCCAAGAAGATCCAACATGGAGCTGTAGTGTTCTTTGAGTGGAGCAACGCAGTAGTCGAGCACCATCCGGAGGAAGTAACCGTGGCCTTCGTCCAGCGCGCCAAGCCTGCTGCATGCCGTGAGAAGGCTCACGAAGGAGATGTCGTTTGGACGAAGTCCTTCCTGTTCCATAAACTTAAAGAGCTCCACGGCGGACTTCGCATGCCCACAGTGAGCATACGAAGCAACCATCGCATTCCAGGACACCACGTTCTGCTGAGGCATGGTGTCGAACACCATCTTCGCCTTGTAAACGCTGCCACCTCTTGCGTGAACCGGGATCATGGCAGTCCACGAGAAAACGTCTCGCTCCGGAAGCATAGCGAAGATCTCCTTCGCCTCGTGCATATACCCGAGCTGAGCATACGTCCCGATCATGCTGTTCCAGGCCATCATATCCCGACCCGGCATCCTGTCAAACGTTGACCTCGCTTCATCCATATACCCGCTTTGAGCATACCCCTCAACCAGGGCCGTCCAAGTCACCGTGTTCCACCTGGGCATTCTGTCTACCAGAAGCTTTGCCTCCTCCAGATATCCCATCTTCGCATAGCCTTGAACCATGGAGTTCCACGCAATGACGTCCCGCTCGGGCATGGCGTCGAAGATTGCCTTCGCAAGCTGGAGCTTCCCGTTGTCCAAGTACGCTTGCAGCATAGCCGTGAAAGATATCACGTTGTGCTCGGGCATTCTATCGAACAGAGGCTTGGCTTTCCCGATATCCCCTTCACACGCGTACGCCTTCACCATCGCTGTCCACGAGACGATGTTCCTCTGAGGCATGCTGTCAAAGACCGCCTTGGCATCTTCAAGGTAGCTGTTCTCGGCATAGGCCACCACCATGGAAGTCGCAGATACAACGTCCAGTTCTGGCATCAACTCGAAAGACCGCCTTGCCTTCTGGAGATGTCCTCTCTCTGCGTATGCCTTTAGCATGATCGTCCAGCCGATTGTGTCGAGTACGGGCATACTTATGTAGATGGACTCCGCGGCTTCCAAGTTCCCAGTCTCGAGAAAAGCCAGCAGTATTGTTGTCTGTGTTACCACATCCGACTCGGGCAATCCATCGAAGGTACTCTTGGCTTCCTCCAGATGCCCGTTCTTTGCATATGCGGATATCAAAGTAGTCCACAGGAGGAGGTTCTTCTCCGGTGCTGCGTTGAAGATTTGTTTTGCATCCTCCACTTGCCCGTTCTGCCCGTAAGCCCCCAGCATGGTGTTCCACGAGAACACGTTTGGCGTTTCAATCCCGTCGAAGACAGCACGAGCTTCACTCACGCTGTGGCAGTCACCGTACATCTCCACGACCAGGTTGGCCAAATACCTGTAGTTTCGGTAGCGGCTCTGTAGAATCCTGGCGTGAACTCGTCTGCCCAAGACAATGTCTTCACAAGAGCCTGCTCTCCTCAGCTGTGCTGCGAGCTTTTCAATTTCAATCTTCTCTTGCGACTTCTGCTCTCCGAGTCCTCCCGCTGTTACCACTGACATCACTGCTGCTTCTGAGCCTCCAGATACTGGATCCTAGAGTCCAAAACCGCCCTGTCTATCTCCATCTTAGCCAGAGCCTTCAAGCTTGTTTCCAACTCAAGGTCTCTAGTTTCGTCACCTTCGATCTGCTGGCGAATGAGACCCGTCAGCCACTCGGCATAGCAAAACGGAAATGATCCTGTTAGTCGGGTATAGAATACCGACTTGCAAAGCCGAACTGTCAACAGCTGAGCCCACTTCATGATCTGGTTGCGCCGGAGAGATCCATGCATGGACAGAATGAGTTGCGGCATTACGCTGTCCGAAGGATGCGGCTTGCATATGAGCCTCTCCATAAGTAGGCTGGCAACTTCTCTGAAGGCTATGCTGTCCTCAAGCCCGTCCCCGAACTTCACATGCTCCAGAGAAAACAGGCCGGGCTTCTTCTGCTTGAAAGTCCGCAGGATTCCATACAGGATCGCCTGGTGCTTGCCTCGAAGGTCGTACTTCTTATACTTCCAGTTCCCAATTGGAAGACCTGTCAGCTTTGCGATTTCCTCGTAGTTGATCCGCACTGCTTTCCCGTCAACCATCCCGTATCTAAAAGGATGAGCATACGTAGAAATGAAGGCCTGACATAGGTCGGGATCACTCTTGGGGACCGGCGTGAAGTAGAACAAGTCCAGGCCCAAGTCATTCAGCAGTTTCTGTCCAGCCGGCTCCAGCAACCTGGTCCGCTTCGGCTTCTCACACGTTTCGAAAGTGATGCCCGACGGTCTCAAGAGCTCCTTTTTCTTGTACACTTGTTCCACCAGCATACACTCGGCAGGCTTCCGCTTAAAGTTCTCCGCCACCACTGGCCTGTCACTTCTCCTGATAGCGGTGCACTCCTCTTGCGACAAGGAGCGCTCCTTTCCAGTTACCTCTCCACAATCCTCCCCTGTAGCTATCCTATTATGCTGAATGACTAACTTCGGCCCCGTGAAGGCGCCACGACTCGAAAACGTTATAACTATCCCGTATACTTTTCCAAAGCGCTGCATTGTTCCGATTTACTTTCTAAATTCCCCGAGAGAAAACGACACTGAATGATCAGCAAAAGTGAAAGAAGTGAAAATAAGATAAAAGCACAAGGAGAGCCCACCTATTCCTGCCGACCACACAGAACGCATAGAGCGAGATTTGCCTGGAAACTTGGTGCCATAAGCTTAGCTTGAAGACATCGAGAAAAGACGATCACCTTGGACTTGTAGAGTTCAAACTTTGCAGCGAAGTCACTGGAAAGCTCGTCAAAGTGCGCCCTGCACGCGGGGCGAGGCGACATTTGCTGGAGAAAAAGCGGAAGAGAATCAAAGAGGCTCACTTTTTCCTGTGGATAGACTCGGCCTCCACCACTGTGTCTTTCTTCAGCACCTCCAAAGCATCCGCGAGCGCAACGGCGTCTTTATCCAGCTTGGAAAGCTCCCTCTGGCTCCTGAGAATCGAAGCCGAAACGAAGCCGCTTTGCTTCAAGATTCCATCAGTCTCGCTATCCAAGCGCCGGGACTCAGCATTCACTGTAAGGATTGAGAATCATCACTCAAATCGCTTTCGTCTGATTCGATATCACCGATAGCTTACCGCATTCCAGATCCTTCTCAAGAGCTCGTATCACAGCTTCTTGCTTGTGCCGCTCGGCGCTCACCACCGCCGCCTTGTCCTCATAGTCTGCCCCAACACCACCAGCCGCGTCGCAGATTTCCAGAGGCACAGGGATTTCGCGTACCGTTCATGAGCCTGCGCAGCGATCTGAGATGGTCGAGGTAGCCCTCCATCGCCGCAGCTCGCCCTGCCCAGTCGCAAGAACCCTAAAAAGTACGTGGAATATCCATAATTTGAAAGTTAGGGCTCTTCATTCTACCGGGCTTTTTGGGCGAGAGGGACAAGGGGGATTCGCGCTAGGGCGAGAGGGACACGCGGGCCAGGGGATGCGCGCTATGTCGTCAAAACTAATGAGAACGATTGGTCCGCCGCCATTATTGCTCATATATTCTTCCCGTGAATTCTTTGGCATCACAATGCGGATCATTCTCCGGAGGAGGGAGGATGGAAGCGAGCCAGTTGTTATCCAGCTTCTCTCGCCACTGTTGCTGTTGCTGCATTTCCCCTGGTATAAATCTCTCGATCCATTCGACTGGGGTTCTAAGGGGTTTTTTTATCCAGGTTCCTTCTTAAGTTGGAATGGAGACATTGGAGATCCCTCTCCAGAAGTCTCCCGGAGTTCCAGCTTGCTGGAAGAAGGGAGCTCTGATCGGAAGTGGATCCTTTGGAAACGTCTATGTTGGCTTTGACAGGTTTCTCTCCTTGGTTTCTTTGGTGATCCTGTTGAGTCTTCCTCTCTTTTTTTTTGTTTCTTCTTCAGCTATATTGGAAGGTTTTGTGCCATCAAGGAGGCCATGATCTCCTGCAGTGACTACAGGTCTCAAGAATGTTGCAAACAGCTGAGACAAGTAAGCTTCTTCCAGCTTTTCTTTTTCGTGGTTCTCCTCTTGTTTGTTTTGACATGGTTTCTTCTCTCGCGTTCGCAGGAGATTGCTATGTTGAGCCGCCTGAGGCATCCAAACATCGTCCAGTACTACGGCTCCGAATCAGTACTTCGCTCTCTCGTCGCTTGATGGATCGACGAAACATGCCTTTGTTTTGTCCAGATGAAGGATAGGCTCCATATCTACTTGGAGTTTTTATCCGGTGGCTCCATCCAAAAGCTCCTCCACGAGTATGGCGCCTTCGAAGAGCCAGTGATCAAAAGTTACACACGGCAAATCGTGTGTGGCTTAGCGTACCTCCACAGCAAACAAACCGTCCACAGGTAACACCAAAAGCAGTGAAAGTTCCTCCTACTAAAGCTTCCGGTTTTGCAACAGGGATATCAAAGGGGCAAACGTCCTCATTGACTCGGATGGAAATGTAAAGCTCGCGGACTTTGGAATGGCCAAACACGTAAGTCTCTCGCAGTGATTTTCTCAGATCGCGCTCTAACTTCCATCCAGGTTACTGCCAAGTCGTTTGCACGCTCGCTAAAAGGCTCTCCATACTGGATGGCTCCAGAGGTTTGATAGTTTCGAGCGAGAACAAGCGCTCACTAACTTTCTTCCAGATTTTGAAGAGCCGCTGCAGTGGCTACGATCTCTCAGTCGATATATGGAGCCTCGGCTGCACGGTGATCGAAATGGCACAAGCAAGACCACCATGGAGTGACTACGAAGCGGTTCGTGCAATCTTTTCCAAAGTTCTCAAAGTTCTCACTGTTCTTCTTTCTTGTCTCCACAGGTTCCAGTGCTCTACAAACTGGCCACCACTCTGGAAACACCCCGAGTCCCCGACTTCCTCTCGGACCAAGCCAAAGACTTTCTCCGACTCTGCCTCCAGCGAGATCCTTCTCACAGACCCACCGCTTCTCAGCTCTTCTTCCATCCCTGGTTCACTGCCAATCACTTCCAGCATTCCTACGAGCCTCAGCTTGCTCAAGTCGAAACCGTGGCTTGAAAACTCGAGAATCGAAAGATAAGTTAGTCAGCCGTGGATAGAGGACCCCCACAAGCTCGGATCTCCTTCCATCATCTCCTACCATAAGAGATCATCAAAGCTAAATAGAGTTTCTAAGATGGAACCTGGAGGAACTCCTTGACCATCTTCTTATAAGTTATGTACTCGTCCCGGATCTTTCTCACGCACTCCTTTGGTGCCCTCCGGCTTTCCTCCAGCTCCACGGCAAACTTTGCGTCGTCCACCTCTTGGCGCAGCTGCCCGAGCTCCTCATCGAGCGAGACAAGCTCTTGCGCGCTCTCTTGGAGCTCCCGGTGACGCTCCACAATCTCCAAGTCTACGAACTCCTGATCCAGTTCCGCGGCTCCCAGGACCTCCTCCCTCAGCATGAGGAGCTCGCAAAGAAGCTGGCTCTTTCTCGAAATTGCCTGGTCCTCTAGCTTCACTGTTTCATCTTCTGGATTTCCAGTTACTTCGATGCCACCTTCTGCCTGTTCGATCTCCACAGCTCGGGGTTCTTCCACCACATCCGTGCTCGAGGACACAGCAGCTTGGTCCTTGTCTAGTTCCTTGGATAGAACTGCTTCGTCTTCGTCCACGGGGTCCCGGCAGCCTTTCGGTCCAAGTTTCTCGTCCGGTTCTCCAGCTGCTTGATCCTCACCAAGCGACGGTGGTGTGTTTTCGAGTTTGCATGAAGAAGCAGCTTCTTGGTCCTGACCCGTTTCTTCGAGTTTGCATGGAGAAGCCGCTTGGAAGTCTTCGTTCTCGTTCGGTAACGGTGTCGTCTCTCCAGCTGCTTGGTCCCGACCCGGTGTTTCTTCGAGTGTGCATGGAGAAGCCGCTTGGAACTCTTCGCTTTCGTTCGGTGACGGTGTCGTCTCTCCAGCTGCTTGGTCCTGACCCGGTGTTTCTTCGAGTTTAACCGGAGCCTCGAGTTTGATAGCCGCTTGGAACTCTTCGTTTTCTTTCTTCAGTGGGCGATCCGCTTCCGAGAGGGTTGACGAGAGGGTTGACGGTGGTGTTTCTTCGAGTTTAACCGGAGCCTCGAGTTTGCATGGAGAATGTTTGATAGCCGCTTGGAATTCTGCGTTTTCTTTCTCCGGTGGGCGACCCGGTTCCGAGAAGGTCCACGTAGCTCCTTGCTCTTGTTCCATGATAGCCACCGCGCGTTTCTTCTCCGGCGATGATCCTGAATCCTCAAACTCCTTTCGTCGGCGGCCTCTCTCGCGCGGTGACGCTTCATCGGACGTGGAACCGCCGCCGCGTCCAGCACTCACGTACCTCCGTTGCTTGATCCGGCTCCCTTTCGCAGCAACGCCAATCTCATCGTCCTCCGCGGAAGATCCTCGCTCCTTTCTCTTCCTCTCGTGGCCTGGAGCGCTCTCGAGCTGGCTGCGAATGAGCCCGGACAGCCACTGCCCGAAGAGAAACACCGACTTCCTCTCCTTGCTCCTCACCACCGCCTCGAGCATCCTCCGCGCCATGAACACCGCCCACGGCATCACGACCCCGGCCGCCAGCGAGAACCTCATCCCCAGCAGGAGCTCCGCCTCGGCGTACTTGTGGCTATCGGTCTGGCACAGCAGCCTCTCCGTGAGCATCCGGGCGATGGCGATGAACTCGTCCGCGTTGTCCACCCGGCGGCTCATCCGCGGCAAGTAGTAGTTCTCCCCGGAGTGCTTCATGCCCGGGAACATCTCGCGCAGCATCGAGGCATTCTCCGGCGCCGCGAGGGGCTTGCCATAGGAGGAGCTTCCCATCGGCAGGCCGGTGAGTCGCTGGACGCTGTGTGCGCACAGGAAGACGCTGCGACCCTGGACGATGCCGTGGCCGCCGTCGATCGACGCCTTCCTCGCGAACGTCTTGATGAACTGCGTGCAAAGATCCTCGTCCAGGGCGGGCACCGGGGCCAGGACGAAGCGGCGGAGCTCCAGATTCTCGAGCAGCACCGAGATTTTGGAGTCGCCGAGAGCAGCATTGGGCGGCGCGGCCGGGAACTCGTAGAATCGGATCTCTCGCCTCTTGAACACCGTGATTTCGTCCTCCAGATCCTCCATCGCTCCAGGGATTTCATGCAAATGCGAGCTCACCGGAGAGAACACGCCCCCATTCTCGCACGCGCGCTCGTCCTGTGCTCCATTGTTCTAGGGCCAAATCTGTCAAGTTTAAGGAGGACATTCCGTCAAGTTCGTTCAGAAACTGGGGATATTCTGTCAGATTTAAGGAGGACATTCCGGTAAGGTTAGGGTATTCTGTCAACTTTGAGGAGGACATTCCGTCAAGTTCGTTGGGTTTCCAATATTCTGTCAAGTTCTTCAGGTTTAAGTTTTTATTTCAAAGCGGAGAAATGGCTCTCTCTCCTCCGCTGCCGCAAGTGATTCCCGCCAGGAAAGCGATCATCGCGCTGCCGGCTTTTCCGATTCACAATCGCGCGCCATCGCTGCTCAAGAAAGATCCATCTTCCTCCGCGAGCCCCAAGCCGGAGCTGGAGGAATGGCACGCCCAGGCGGCCCAGCGGGTAAGGCAGGAAATGCTGCTCCAGATCGAGGCGGCACCGCAGGCCGAGATCCCAGCGCCGAGGCCGAAGGTAATGCAAGCATTCTCCCGGAGGAAGCGTCCTGATCCCTCTCCCGATCCTCCCGCGGCGGCGATGCCAGAGATGGTTTCTCTCGAGGCCACCACGCCTCCAAAGCGCAAGCGCGGGCGGCCTCGCAGGCATCCAGCTCCAGAGATGGTTCCACGCGAGGCCAAGCGCAAGCCCGGGCGCCCTCCCAGGCAAGCTCCAGAGATGGATTTTCGTGATCAGGCCATGCCTCTCAAGCGCAAGCCTGGTCGCCCTCCGAGGCAAGCTCCAGAGATGGATTTTCGTTATCTGGCCATGCGCAAGCCCGGAGAGATGGATTATTGTCATCTGCCCATGCCTCTCAAGCGCAAGCCCGGTCGGCCTCCGCTGATGCCAGCTCCTATCCAGGTGATGGAGCCGCCGCCTCCACCGATCGCCCAGCTCCAAGCTCAAGCTCGTCGCCAGAGGTTTCAATCGCTCAAGCTGGCGTGCAAGGATCTCGCCGCGAGGATGGACGCGTTGGAGAAGAAGTGGGATCTTTGAATTCATCCATCCATCGCTCGCTCGCTCGCTCGCTCGCTCGCACGAAGCTAGTCTCTTTGTTTCCTCTTTGAAATTGTTCTAGAAAGTTTTGGTAGAATGTATATAGCATTGCGACTTGCGACCGCGTGATAATCTATCTCGGCCACTTCCTTTAATGTGTGTGATTTTAGATCGAACGGCCCATGTCGTCTCTTGACTCTCGTCCGTTGGATTTGATCCTGGGGTATATTTTCTCCAGGGTATCGAGAGAAATATTTCACTCTTCCCAGCTAGGAAAGAGGAGGAAGAAATGGCGCCATCGCCGTCGCCGATCGCCACATTCGTCCCGGTCGCCCCCGATTCCCACTTCTCGATCCATAATCTGCCGTATGGGGTGTTTAGCTCGCGATCGGATGCCACGCCGAGGCCCGGAGTCGCGATTGGCGAGCAGGTGCTGGATCTGAGCGCTATCGCGGCGGCGGGATTGTTCACGGGGCCATTGCTGCGCGATTCGGATTGCTTCCACCAGGTACTAGCAAAGATTTTTCGCATCGCCGGGTGATTTGCTCGTTTTCCAGACTTCCCTCAATCGCTTTATGGCTATGGGACGAGCGGCCTGGAAAGAAGCACGGGGCACCGTCCAAAAGCTCTTATCCGGTAAGCTCTCGAATATCTTGGTAGGATTTTCATGGAGCATTGATTGCTACTGTTACGTATGTCTAGCGGACGAGCCAGCTCTCCGAGACAACACCGATCTACGGAAGAAGGCATTCTTTCCATTGGTAGCTAGAGAAAAATTTCTTGCGTTGTTTATGAATCATGCTCGTCACATTCTTTCCTTTGTGGCAGAACGAAGTGAAGATGGAGTTGCCAGCGGTAATTGGTGACTACACAGACTTTTTCTCCTCGAAGCATCACGCCCTCAATTGCGGCAAAATATTCCGGGGCGTGGATGCTCTTCCGGACAACTGGTACGCTTTTCGCAAAGGATTAGAGTTCACGTCATTCTAAGCAAAGGTATCATTGGCAGGCTACATGTACCAATTGCGTATCACGGACGTTCTTCGTCGATAGTGACCTCTGGCCACCCAATCACTAGACCCTGGTGAGGATAAGATTGGTTTTCGATCGGTTTCATCGCACACGGAATTGATAGAAGTTATGTTTTGCAGTGGCCAGGTAGCTCCAGCAGCTGGATCGTCCTCTCCGGCATTTAAGCCTTCTAGTCTTCTCGACTTTGAGCTCGAAATGGTATGTCAAAGGAAACTTTACAGTGGATTTTTCTAGTTAACGGGCTGTCTGTCAGGCCATGTTTGTTGGCCCAGGAAACGAACTAGGAACGCAAATTCCTGTGGAATCCGCCTACGATCACATTTTTGGCCTGGTTTTGATGAACGACTGGAGTGGTAAGTATGCAACAACCTTCGTTCATCTTCCTGCAAACAAATTAACAGTTTCGATCGAACAGCTAGAGATATACAAAGGTGGGAGGCGATACCTCTTGGCCCGTTTCTGGGGAAAAGCTTTGGTACTTCCATGAATTTCTGGTTCTGTCTTTACGTAACAAAGCTCTTTCCAGCAACAACAATATCTCCATGGATTGTAACTTTGGAAGCTTTGGAGCCGTTTATCTGCAACCCACCTGCACAGGTAATCCAGTACTTCTACACGGTAATGTATCGTAACTGTCACCATTACAGGATCCTCCACCATTGCCATATCTGAAAGAGCCTCAGGGAAAAAGCTATGACATTGCACTCGAGGTACCTTGATTAGTTCGCGTGAGCTGCGCAAGACGAGTTGATGATACCAGGTTACCATAAAACCGGACGGGGACCCGAAAGGATCAACCATCTGCCGAAGCAACTTCAAGCATCTGTAAGTGTGCGACAAACTGCAATCAAAGCTCACAAGTTTGCTGCCGAAGGTACTGGACGCTGGGGCAGCAACTTGCTCACCACACTGTCAATGGTTGCAACCTCCGACCGGGCGATCTCCTCGCGTCAGGAACTATAAGTGGTCCGGTAATGAAAGTTGCTGAAGTTAGCGTCATTACTGAAGAGAGACTGATCAACCAATGGCAGGAACAAGGAAGCCTCGGTTGTCTCCTGGAACAGTCGTGGGGCGGCCGCGAACAAGTGGCTCTAGAGAATGGTGGCAGCCGAAAGTTTCTGGAAGACGGGGATGAAGTGGTAATAAGCGGCCAGTGCAAGGTAGAAACGACGTACTCCAGATACTGCAATGACTAACACAGCACTTCACAGGGCGATGGATATCTAGTTGGTTTTGGGACGTGTAGCGGCAAGTTAGAGCCCCCAAGATGTTCGTGTTAGAACACGACTTAAGGGCAAAGAGCATTTAGCCTAGTTAGCGGTGAGTTTTTCCTCTTTCTCTTCGACTAAGCTTTCTGGGCTTTGCAGACGACATCCAAGCGACAAGAAGATCCAAAAGAACAATGAGCAGGGCCAGGGTGTATGCCAGGAAGCCACTCGTCGAGGACGAGGTCGAAGATGAGATTGCCAGGGTGAAGCTGGAGCTAGTGCGCATGAAGCGAGAGGTGCTCGCTCGCCAGGAGAGAGCGGAGCGGTACAAGCGGGAGATCAAGGAGATGGAAGCGAGGAGGAACGGCGAGAAGGTGGAGGAGCTGCGGCGCGAGAGGGAGAAGCTCCTGGCCGAGAGAGCGGCGCTGGCGGACAGGCTCCGCGAGGCGATGGCGACCCAAGAGGGGAAGATCGCCGGGGTGGAGTTCGAGCAGCACCGCGAGCTGTTCACGGCAATGTACATGGCGGTGGACAAGACGAAGAGAGAATACGAGCGGCTGCGCAAGAGCAAAGCTGGGAACTAGAGCCGGTTCATTGCTACAAAAACTTCCATCCAAGCTTCTCGTTCTTCTTGGAAGGAAGTCTGTGTGGATCGATCGATCAATAGATAGATACTTACTGCTACTCTGACTATCCGGCCTTAGCCTCTACGAACTCCATAGCTTTCGTTTTTACGTGCTCGATCCGGGTCTCGTCGCCCTGGCCTTTCTCGAAGTCTAGATACTTTTTGAAGAGGAACTGGAAGCCAAGGTGTGAGCTAGAGAGAATGAAAAGCTGTTTTCTACCTTCATCTTCTTTGCTGGTAAATCCAGGCACGTAGCTCTCTCGAACAAGTTCCTGACGATTGCAGTGTCTCCTAGTCGAATTTCCTGGAAAGAAAACAAACGAGTTGGATACATGCGAGAGGAAGTGATTGTTCTTGCCTGGTCCAAGTATACGCTCCAGAGGTCTGTCTTCTTGGGATAGTTGCGAAGGACGCCATCGAAGATCTCGCGCGCTCGCTCTGGCGAGCCCGACTTGAACTCGAGGATGGCGGCTCGCGAGATGAACTTGATGTGCTTGTGGCGAGGGAGAGCGACGCATGCTTGCTCAAAGGCTTTGCGTGCTTTGTCGCTCAGCCCTCGGCCTAGCAAGTTGCTTACATGCCTCAGCCACACCTGGGAGAGACAATGTAAGAGCTAAAAGTTGATAGAACAAAACAATCATCACAAACCTTGGTAGAGGTTTTAAACTTGCGTGTCATCGATTTCATCAGCGCGTCAGTCATTTCGTGCTGGTTTGTGCTCTCGTAGACGCCAAGCAGGGACAAGTGAAGCTTTTTGGGATCACAGTACTTCATCGCTCTTTCGAAAAGTGCAGACACGGCCTCCTGGAGGAAAATTGCTTAGTCTTTCCAATCTCTGGAATGGAAGCCGTGACATTACCCGAGGAGAGGGTGCATACGAGTTTTCCAGGTTGATGTAAGCCGTCCATATGTTCATCTTTTCCATCTCTTCTCGGTAGTTTATCGTCTCCAAAGCCCTGTACAAAAACGAAACAGCTCGCGTTGTAGCACCTAAGAAGGAAGTCGAACGCGAGTGTTACCTGTCAGCCACTGCTCGCGCTTTGTCCGGGTCCGCGAGACGCAACCAGTAAGCCATGTATTTGATCCACACGTAGCTACTGTTTGGCGATGCTGCTACAAGCCTTTCAAAGTCGTCTTCGGTTTCTGGAGGCTGGTCCTTCTGTAAGAATTTCTCTTCTGCTGCTCGAACGGCAGCCTCCCTGTTTAAAAAAGTCACATGAGACAAGTAAATACAAACCAGAAACCATACCTCTGCTCTTTCAAGCGCTTCTTCTCCTTCTTGGTCTTTTTCTTGCTCTCTTCCGCTGTGAGAGGCTTCTCGTCTTCTACTGGCACTTTGTCCTCAACGTCTTCTTCGAGATTGACTTCCAGTGGATCGACATCCGTAGCCATAGGAGTCGCCTCGGTGTCCAGATCCAAGTAGTCCTCCTCCTTTTCGTCAGTTTCCATAAGCACGTTCGCAGTCGAAGGCTCTTCGGCTACAGGTTCTTCGTCCATCGTCTCGAGGCCATCGTCAGGGGTCAGATACGACGCTTTCATTCCAAGGGAAATACGTTTGGTTTCCGCGTCAACCTGGATAAAGAGATATCATAAAGCCGTAGTTTCACTAACAGCTTCTAGCTCACCTTCAGGATTTTTACTTGTACCCGTTGGCCGACTTTATAAAGTGTTGGCAAGTCTTGAATAAAATCATCAGATACTTCGGAGACATGACACAAGCCAACCTGAAACTCAGAATAAGAATTTGCCAGCAAGATAAAGACCGACTGTGCAGCTTACACCATCGCTGTCGGCAAGGGCGACGAACATCCCGAATGCTTCGATGCTGCGTATGCGGCCACTAACGATATCACCAGCGCAAAAAGTCTTCCAGCTACTTGATTCTTGTGATGTTGTCAATGACATTTCAACGTGCCCAGACAAGGGCCGAACGCTTAGAATTCTGAAAGAGAGACATCAGCAACCACTTTCATAAAGAGAATAGCTCTTACCTTCCCGATACCAGCTTGCCTGCGGGAAACATTTCTGCGGGGTTTTGGACAAACGAGCTCGATAAGTTCTTCAAAAGAATCCTAGCGTCGACTGAAGGTGACAGGATCACAAAGCAGCCTTTCTCCGTCAGATCCTTGACAAAACCCTGCGATACAAAAATGGGTCACAACCACGCTGCATGCATACGCGGCTTACTTGCACTTGCATATCTTGCTGAAGCTCCGACACGGAATTGACAATGCAAGCGTTGGACTTTCTGAAATACAAAGTCCGAGTCAGTGTTGCAGTACGATAAATGTAAAGCTCGGTTTACCTTTCAAGCGTTTGATAGCTCGGAAGCGACTCAAAACCACCATGTCCACCGAGCGATGGTCTCAATGAAAGTTCCAAGGACTTCGTCCCCTTCAATGTTGGCTTCAAATCCAAAACCCTGCACCTTACGAACTTTCCCTCTGTGAATAGACTGGCTGGGTCATCCATCCACGTATCACCCAGGTGCGTTACGTGAACTCTCCCGAAAGTTTCCCAGCCGACTTGCACCGTAAGCCCGCCATCACCAGGACGAACTCGTGTAATGCGTCCGCCTAACAGGTCGCCCTTCTTGAAATCTTCGTCTTTTGGCCGCAGTGACAAATCCACTTGCTTCTTTTCGTGGTTAACACTTCTTATATGGCACTGGAAGGCATCACCGACTTTGAAGCGCTCTTGGAAACGCTCAAGCTCCGAGGGATCGTCAGAAGAGTCCAGGATAAAAAGGCGGCCCCTCAGATGGGGTGACAAGACTAACCATGCCCAACTTTCTTTCACTTCCTGGACGTATCCGACAACCGTCTGGCCAATGGTTACGGTCTCGAAAGTGATGACTGAGCGTGCAGAGTCGTTTCCTGCAGGTCATGATAAAGTAAGGCAATCCAAGGGGCAGACAAACCTGTAAGCTCAGATGGACGTAGAGATAGATCCAAAGTAGGAGCATTTCCGTGCTTTCTGCTGGTTTTGCGTTTTGAAAGGATTTTAGCTCGAACAGTCTGCCCAGCATTGTACTTTCTTAACGGATTCCCTTCTTCATACTGATCGACAACCTGACCATCGAGGATTTAAAGACAGACTGAAACACACAAATACAAACCTCTGTAATGTGTACATTTCCACGTAAACTAATCCCGGCCTGAATGATCATATGTAGTGACGAAATTTCTTGGATCTGATATAGAATGGTAAGAATCAATATAAAGCTTCCAGATAAATTGAACAAACCTGGCCTTCGATGATTTGCACCAATATCATTCTTCACGTAGGTGAAAAAGGTTGGTTTCGTATCCGCAAGCAGCAGAAGCGTTCTTTCACCTACAGACTCGGATCCGAAAGAATAAATAGTTGCCGAAAATCTATAACTACCAGTTAGTCACTTCCACAGAAAAAAACCCTTCTTACTTTTGTCCAGGGCTGTAATGGTCATGAGGTCGCAGCACTCTGATATTATAGTCACGAGTCGACGCAAACCCAATGGAATTTTCAAATTTTGGCAGTGATAAAACCTGAAATATACACATGGACAGAATCTCATCAAGAGAAGATAAACAAAGCATACACACCAGATACTCGTCCTTCACGAGCTCCACAACAACTTCTACTCTCTGATGAAGTTGTAGAACAGCCTTTGTTTTCTGTTGAGAAACAGGTACGAGTAGAGAGAGTTTGTTAGTATCAGGCAGCATTACCATTATTTAATCACGTTTTACTGATCATACCTTGAATTTCAACATTCTCTTCTGCAGAGAAAGGTCGACAATGCCGTCTGTTTTAACGACATCAAGGATACACGCTTTCACCGCTGCACCAACCTCTACCGGACTATTAGCTGTGAAAGAAACGTTTTAGAAAGACAATCACAGCAAAAGAAATGAGTTACCCACATTGATAGTGTGTGGCGAAGCCAACGACGTCTGCATTGTCCTTAAGATTAAGAATGATGCCATAGTCTTTGACCTCTTGAACATCAGCCTCGACCAGTTCTCCAATTTGCAATTTATTTCCCCAATCTAGACCTTCTTTCTCCTTCAACTTCGCTATCTGCATCCGAAAAGTATAAGTATGGGCATCACGAATTATCATATGTACATACCAATTCCTCTTCTAGAAAGTACCCTTGTATAAGTGAAACATCCGTAGAGAAGCATGCAGACTGTTTCAAGCTCAAAACAAATTTCTCATTTTCAGAATCGACCTGCCAAAAGATCAAAATTACTGGAAACATTGTGCTGGGAAAAAGGAAAGAACATCGTACCTCCAAAACTTGAGCTCGTACGGATTGACCAACAAAGAAAACTTGAGAAAGATCTTCCAAGTAGCCATCGGACGCCTGTGAAAAAATAATGTAAACTCGATACAAAAGTAAAAGATAACATACGTTACCGATGGGTACAAGGCCTGTGACATTGTCCAGAAAACTAACCAAGCAGTATTTGTCATGTATGACGGAAATATAGCCCTGAGCATTTTGAGTCAGAAAGAAGAGAAAAAAAATGGGATAACTGTACCGGTAAAACTGCCATTGGAGAAAGCTGATGAATGGATGATGGAAGTGATTCAGCAGCGTCAATAAGGGAGTACTTTGCCGTCAAAACCAGCTTCGAGTGCTCCTGACCTGTTCGTAAAACATGACGTTCCATATCAAAAATATAGTAAGCGTCTTACCGAGAACAAGCAGTCGATCAAATTTAAACCCAGGCTTCAACAGCGATCTCATCTGTTCCGCATGAACTGCAAGACCATACCAAAGTTGATAACGTTTTCACAACAGGGAAAACACAAGAAAACATACCCGGAGTATCACTTAAATGCTCATAAGACATCGTTGAGGCTATATCGTCGTTAACTTGTAACTCGATTTGCGAACTGCCCATTTGTGTGATAACAGCAGAAACCACGCTCCCAGGCTTGACGTCTGGCCTGTAAATAATAAGGTGAATATCAAACATCCAGGAAAGTCCAACTGTACCTCAAAGACATGTTAAAGCTCAATCTAAGTCTTCTTTTGCTTAAATCTGACTCCAATACTCTACACTTCACAACTTGCCCAACGTGAAAAGCAGCTTCAATTGGTGTGTCAGGACCGATTCCTAACTCGGACCTGAAGGAGAAGTAATCAAACTGTAATGAGAAACAATCCTCATGTTTACCTGTGTACAAGACCCTTCACATGATTGTAAAACTCCATAAAGCATCCAATGTTGCTGATTCCTTGGATCCATCCATGAGTTACAAGCCCGTCGACAGCATCCTCATATGCTGTTATTAGCGGCAGCTTCGATGACACCTGCAATCTCAGGTTTAAGTAAGTGTATTCGAAAGAAGCAATACGAAGCATACCAAACTCTTTTTGAAAGTTAGAGAGAGTTTTTTCTTTTCATGGTCATACTGAAGTACCCGGAACTTCATTTTTTTTCCAACCTGAAAACCCACAATTTTTTGTTTTTTTCAGACTGAGAAGATGCTCACCTCAAACTTCGATGATGGTTTTAAACGATTATACTCGGACATATGCTGAACTGGACAGAGTCCCTTCACTCCACCGAGAGATACAAGGGCCCCGCATGCTTCCACTCTCGTTATTACGCCATGAACAAGCGCGCCGGGCTTTAAATCTAGCTTGTTGACGACGCCCTTCACCATGGATTCCTGAAATCAAAACGTTCTATTATAAACAGAACATAAGAACAACGCTACCTTAAGAGTCAGAGTTGCCATCCTATCCATTAGCCTGAACCCAATTATTCGGGCTCTAACTCGCTGGCCGTCCTTGAACTTCTTCTCTAGTTTGTCGACTTTCACGTCAGAAACATCTGCGTGCTACAAAAAAAAGACGAACGTTGAGCATCGCCCATGACCAATAAAATTACTCACATTGACATAACCAGCCACATGAGGTGTAGCAGGAAGCTCTAAAAGAAGACCAATTGCTGGATCCACCCTTTTGATCCTTGCAGCTTCAATAACATCGCCCCTGTTCAAAGACTACCAACATGTTTATTGCTTAATCATCTAAACATCAAGGCAACGTACTGGAACGACAATTTCGGCATCGACTAAATGCGATCTCAAACTCAAGCGAATGCGTTTCGTTCTGGCATCGATGAATATAATGCGTGCCTTAAACTGACAAAACACAAAACCAGTTCAGCTTTTAGTGATAGCATAATCTTACCCGCTTTCCTTCAGTATAATCTTGTGCCCAGTCCTTGCTCGAAAGAACACTCTGCAGATGAAAAATGTCCACCTGAAACGCCAACGTCAAAAGGTTCAAAAATTTAAAGAATGAATATCCTTACAATTCCCGTAAAATATGTAAGGAAGGAAAGAAGTACTCCATTTCTCAAAACAGCTTGGACGCATCCATTGACCAACGCGCCAGGAACAAGAGTTCCTAGCGAGAGGTTCTCGTGCTCTTTCATCTGAACATTGTTCGCGATGACAAAAGTTCTCAACAGCCGACATAAGAAAAAACTTACAGCAGACGATAGTTGCATCGTCGTGAGGTTGATTACACCACGCTTCTTGTCGATTGCAGAGACACAGCTTTGCATTATTTCACCAACACGCAATTTCTCACCTAAAACGAAAGCTTTTCAGTAGAGTTATAATGTTTTCTTCTCACCTTGATGATCTTTGTGGAGCAGGAAACCTGACATCTCAGGCAAGCCGAAGGACAAGACATACCCATGGTCTTCGATACTCTTCACTGAAGAAATCATCAGCTGCAAATAAGAGAAATTGTGTGAGAGTTTGCTATCCAGATAGTTACGTACCTGTCCAACGTAGATCGTGTCCATCGTCATTCCTTCATTAAAATGTCGAGGAAGTAGCGAGAGAACCGCTCTCCTGGGCTGCTTCTTCTCGCCATCACCCTTCGTCTCCTCCAGGTTCAAGAGAGTACAGGAAACGTACTGTCCAACATGGAATAGTTCCTCCAACAAAAGGTGGCATTTTCCCTGGCACAGAAATGTCAAGCTCTATCAAAAGGGAGTGTAAAATAGATACCTTATCGTCGCTCAAATCTGGAGTATACTCGGGAAATGCCTCATCTATTTTAACAAATCCATGCAATCCATTTGGAAGGCTGATGGAAAGATCAGTCTTATTGATGCCAGAAACAGCGCCCCAGAGTCGCATTCCAGAACATAATTTCTGACGAAGAAGAGAAGTTAGCTAGAAGAAAGAAGAAGAAATGGATTCTCACCCTGAATTTCAAAAGCTCGACTGATTTTCGAGCGTTCCCAGAGAGCAAAAGAGTTTCTTCCTCGGGATCCTCCTCCACCTTCCTCTTCTTCTTCTTCGTTTTCTTCCCCAAATTCTCATTTTCTCGATTAAACTCCGCCTCCGCCTCGGCTCTAGCCTCTTGGATTTCGGCGGCAGACAATGCCTGCTTACCTCCTGCGCATAGAAGTGTTTAATCGAGGAGAAAGAATCCATTCTAATCCCTAGCCGGCACACCTCGCGGGAAATCTTCCTCATCGTCATCGTCAGCGCGCTCCAATTTGCGCTTCCCTCCTCCTGCCATCGCGCTCTCTAAAAACCCTAGAATCCAGGCCCCTTAAACCCTAAACCATCCCCCTCTTTTTTCCAATACATTTATTCCCTTGGACACACAGCCAGGAAAAACAAACCAGATCCGGCCAGATTCTAGTTACGACATTTCGGTCGCTCGATCGATCCAAGAGAAAACCGAGAAATTGGAGCTGCCCAAGAGCCCATCAATTCGATGCAATCGTGGGATTTTGGTTTCCCCAAAGAGTGATCTCTCTCTCTCTCTCTCTCTCAGGCTTGCTCTTCCACGAGGCTATGGCGGCAGATCGGGCAATTGGAGTGCGTGAAGAGCCACATTTCAATGCAGGGGCGGTGGAATCCATGGCCGCAATCCGGGAGCATCCCAATCTTCTCGCTGCTGTGGAATTCGCTCAAGCAAATCATACACTCGCCGCTACTCCCGCCGCGGCTGCTGCCCATGTTGCCGAATTGGACCATCTGGATCGGGCGGAGCGCCCGCGAATCCGCGTCCTCTTGCTGCGCTTTGAATGTCCCTAGCACCACCATTCCATGATCCTCATTGCCCTCCTCCTCCTCCTCCCCCGCCGCCTGCCCTCCGCCACTTCCCCGCCTCGCTGACGATCTGGATCTCCTGGATCTGCGTAGCAGGAAGAGGAGGAACCTCACAGCCGTGCTCCAGTGCGCCACCACCACCACCGCCGCGAGGAGGCACGCCACCACCACCATTGTCTTGCGGAACATGAATTTCTTGTAGTAGGCATCGTCTTCCGGATCCAATTTGGCGCGATTGGAGAGGAATGTATGCGCGGCTTCCAGCGGCGCGGGAGCCCAAACCCCGCGGCCATAGGAGATCCTTGGAGGAAGAAGCGAATATCTCTCGGCCATAGCTAAAGAAACTCTTGCTTTGGGCTCAAGAACACAACCAAACAAACACGCGCTATCTTCTTTCTAAACTAATCTGACACACACACACTGTGCGCGCGAGATAAAGGCCAAAAACTCGAAAACCCACCACTCTGCTCGATCCATGTCGCTCAATCGATGATTCGCCAGCCAAGAAGAGGAAGAACAACGCACCAAAGCACAGCGCGGCGCTGGATTAGCAGCGCAATTTCCCACAATCATGGCTCGCATTGACATCTTCTTCTTCCATTTGATCGATCAGAATGTCCCATCGCTTGATCAAGGACTATATTCTAGAGGAACTAGCATACCGTTGCACACAGTGTTCGTGGTCACACTTAGGATTCTCCAGGTTTGCAAAAGCAAAGGACGATCCCGCGCCCGCCCTTGCCCAATTCTTCCACTCCAAAAAGTTTAAAGTTACTTTGACTTCCAAGAACCCTAAAAAACAGAGCAAGCGATATTTTAGGGTTTAGTACCGGAGGAGGAGGCTTTGCGCGAGCGATGTGGCGCTTAATCGATCGATGCAAGTACCTACATTTCCTTCCTTCTCCCTTTTTCGCGTTCTTTTCCAGGTACGATAAGATTCGCGGAGAAGAGAGGCGATCCATTTTCTCGGTTCCAGTGGCGAGTGAATTGAGTAGTGAGTGCCTTTGTCTTCCCAGTGTAGTTTTTACTCTGCTTTATTCCTGTGCAGCACTGCTGCAAGAGCTAAAGTTTCTCGGGATGAACAAAGGCTCTGCTCTCCTGGGCTGGAGGAGCTGTTCAAGGCTGGGCCACTCTTGCCATTCACGAGTGCTCGAAGATGGAAAAAGGAAATCACCTCTGCACACCACTGCCTCTCACCAAGGTGACTAAATTATAGCTCTTTATTCTTTCGCATGATTTTCTTTGATTGACCAGGGCCGTCCTTCCTCTCGGTGAAATTGTTTTTTTTGGCTACGGCTAAAGCCGCTCCCTGACACCATCCTCGTCGCTCACACTGCTTGCCTGATGGAGAATTCAGCTTTTCCCATGGAACCTGATCCATGCAATCGTCTCGCTTCATTCTCGATCCAGAGGTACTTTTTTTTTCCTGGTGAGTCCATTTAATATCTAGTTCGTAAGCTACAGCTGGATCCCAAACTCTCGAGCCTAAGAAGAGTGATTGAAAGCGCTAGTCTCGCAGGATACTCTAGTCTTAGTGTCATCGTCGTCCCCTCCTGGCGAGTTTTGTTTGTACACTGCGTGAGTTACCTCAAGTTTCATGTGGGGTGGGCTTAAGCACTGGTGTCCTTCTTGGTGCGCAGAACTTGCATTGTAATCAGCTCCCGTTACTTTCGTTCTGCCTGTCCTGCTCGTGCTCTTCCCTTGCATTGCATTATATGTTTGCTTGTGTGCGTGATCTGGAGGTAAACAAGCTGCAGACCGAGAGAGAAAGAGTACAGACGGAGTTCTTTCTCACTCGTTTCCTGTTTGTCTTTTTGAGACCAAGCCAACTACAAGCCTTTTTCCCCATACTGCGAAAGCGCAATAATGCTTCGACTACATGCCGTATGTCTGTACAGGTGCGTTTTGATGCCAAGTAGAAGCTTGTTTAAGATCTTGCTTTGACTGGCCTGTGAGCTTGCGTGGACTTTGGTTGTTGTGTTTTCGCTGGGGATGTGCAGTGGATATGTATTATGATGAAACTGGCTGCTGTCTTTATTGGAAAGTCGCTTACTAAAACCTTTGTTCTGCTGTAATCAGGAGCGGGTACCAATGGAGTGCCAGGAATCTGTACACAAAATACGTGGGGTATGAGGATGTAAGGCGCGGTATAAAATGAGCTTTTTCTCGTAGATGTGCTCTTTGACTGCTGCCGAGAGTTCTCCTTCTGCTCCGCCTACCTTCGTCTTCGCCAATTCTCAGGAAGCAGGCCTCTATGAGCTCCTTACTGATATTCATTGCAGCTCTGCTCCGGCTCTGGTCTCTGAGTTCAGCTTTGCCAGATAGAAAGGTAATACCTTTCATGAATGGCAATGCTGTGGGATTTAGCACTGGAACTTTCTTTTTTCCTTCAGCTGTACATAGTTTACCTTGGTGCGAAGCAATCTGTATCAGAAGACCTGAAGCCGCTCAATGTCTACCATCATGTTCTTCTTTCAAGTTTAATGGGAAGGTATGGAAGTAAATTTTCTCCTTGTGAGCTTACATGGCAATAGCCAGTGAGGAAGCAACAAATGCGATGGTTTATAGCTACTCAGAGAATTTTTCGGGTTTCGCTGCGACTTTAACTCCGAGAGAAGCGGCTACCTTGTCAAGTTCGATGATTTTTTCTTTAAAACTGTCATGAGGCTCACATACTTCGTGTGACGTTTTAGGATTATCTGGAGTTCTGTCAGTTTTTCCAAGCAGGATGAGGCATCTACATACAACGAGGTCGTGGGAGTTTCTGGGAGTAACTACACAAAACAATGGCTCCAGTTCAGGTGGCGATGTTGTCATTGGAGTTTTTGACACAGGTACTTGGAACTGACGGTTAATAATGCCTTATTTCTCACGCTTCAGTTTTTCAGGAGTATGGCCGGAGTCTGAAAGCTTTAATGATCATTCGTTTGGTCCAGTTCCTTCACGTTGGAAGGGCGATTGCGCTGCCTCAATCCGCTGCAACAGGTAAAATCATCAAACACCGCCAGCATGTCTAGACTTTTCTCTGCTGGTATATAGGAAACTTATCGGAGCTCGTTTCTATTCCAAGGGATATGAGAAAGAGTACGGTCCTTTGGCAGGCAAAAAAACTCCGAGGGACACCCATGGCCACGGAACTCATACTGCTTCGATAGCTGCTGGGAGCCCTGTTGAAGGTGCGAACTTCTTTGGCCTTGCTAAAGGAGTTGCACGAGGCGGAGCTCCAGGAGCAAGGCTGGCTATCTACAAAGTGTGCTGGGGAATGGAGTGCTCGGATGCAGATGTGCTCGCTGCATTCGATGATGCTCTCTCGGATGGTGTCGACGTGCTGTCTATCTCACTGGGACAGGAGCCAATGGACTATTTTGAAGATGCGGTAGCAATCGGTGGATTCCATGCGATGCAAAAGGGCGTTCTTACTGTTGTCTCGGCCGGGAACGAAGGGCCAAGCTTGCATGCAGCGAAGAACATCGCTCCATGGCTCTTTACTGTTGCTGCCAGCACCATAGACAGGAAGTTCACGACCCAAATATTACTTGGAAACGGCTCCTCCTACAAGGTATGTATGTTTCGTTTTATCTATTCGGTGTGTGATCGAACGAAATCTCACATGCAGGGTACGTCTATAAATGGTTTTGCAACTCGTGATAGCTGGCATTCCTTGGTCTTTGCCGGGAGCGTTGGAGACGGACCAAAGTCAAAGTAAGTTTTCAAAGTTTTCTCTCTTTTTCAACGGCGCTTACAAGCCTTTCGTAGATTCTGTGGCAAGGGTACGTTGCATTCGGCTGAAATCAAAGACAAGATCGTCGTGTGCTATGGTGACGACTATCGCCCCGATGAATCGGTTCTTTTGGCTGGCGGGGGTGGTTTGATCTACGTTCTTACGGAAGAAGTCGACACTAAGGAGGCCTTTTCATTCTCTGTGCCTGCTACCGTGGTGAACAAAGGAGATGGAAAGCAAGTGCTCGCTTATGCTAATTCAACACGGTCTGGCATTTTTTACCTTCATAATAGCGAAAGTACTGACACCTACTTGTAGGAATCCTATTGCTCGGTTTCTTCCCACGATCGTGCGAACAGGAGAAGAAATCAAAGCTACTGTAGCTCTTTTTTCATCGCGTGGTCCCAATTTGATAACTCCAGACATCCTCAAGGTAGGAATTTTTCTTCGTTTCTCCAAGTTTTCGTTGTTCCAGTGTTTTGGACCTCCTACCAGCCAGATATCGTAGCACCAGGTGTGGATATACTCGCTGCATGGTCACCGCGGGGTCCAGTCGCAGGTGTGAAGGAAGACAAACGCGTGGCCAATTTTAACATCATCTCTGGAACTTCAATGGCGTGTCCTCATGTCTCAGGTGCCGTATCCCTGGTGAAATCATTTCATCCGGAATGGTCTCCTGCAGCACTCAAGTCCGCTCTCATGACAACAGGTCCAGTAGAAGCTTCACTATCTCAGCCACTTTCGCTTTCTAACTCTCGTTTTTCCTCAAACGCACAGCGACAGTCCTCGATCAAAAGCATAAATTCAACAGGCATGGAGCTCTCGCGTATGGATCTGGGCAGATAAATCCGGTGGCAGCGACAGATCCCGGACTCATCTATGACATCAGTGCCAGAGACTATGCCAACTTCCTCTGCAACATCAACTACAATGCCACGCAAATCCATGTGATGCTGGCAATGACAAAGTTTCGCTGCTCCAAGAGCCAAGCTCCCGTCAACTCGTTAAACTATCCGTCCATCGCGCTGGGTGACCTCGAGCTCGGCCACTTGAACGTCTCGATCACGCGTAGAGTGACGAACGTGGGATCCCCAAACGCAACGTACCACGCTGCCGTCAAGCACCCCGGTGGTCGCGTCCGTGTGACAGTGACGCCGAGAAGGCTCCGCTTTTCTTCGACGGGGCAACGAAAAAGTTTCAGAGTGGAGCTGTTTGCGACACGGATTCCGAGAGACAAGTTCTTGGAGGGGTCGTGGGAGTGGAGGGACGGGAAACACATCGTGAGAAGTCCAATACTCGTGTGGCGAAAGCATTAGCTATGCCGAGGAAGAACAACTCAAGGCACCAGAGAAGAGACAAGCGAAGAACAAGTAGCTTGCAAAGCGAGTTATTTCTCCCTTGTTGCGTGTTTATTCTGACCATTTTGATACAGGTGGAACTCTTAGTTCCGCTTATCGAAAAAAAAAACGAAGAAAAAAAGGAAGGAAAACAAAACCATTTGGACTTTACAGCTATGGAGGTGCTCAGCTGGTGATGAGGAATCAGTTGACTCTGGAGCAAACTCTCCTGATCTCGCCACCCGACCCCGTCTTGACACCCACGGATCCCAGCCGGACCATCGACCGCGCAAACGCAGAGAAGAACGCTTCCTGGCTGTTGGCAAAGAGATTGACGAGGCGGAGCGTGTCGTTCCTGGTGGTGAGCGTCGAGTCGGAGACCAAGAGGCCCTCGTCCGTGAGGAGGTGCTTGTAGTACAAGTTGTCGAAGGCGAAGGGGGTGCTGATATCAAACGCCTGGACGGTGGTGGGATTGCCGCCGAATTGCGGGCATTGCTTCTGGAGGGTGCTGACGAAGCTGGGGCTGAGCGAGGGATCGCTGCCGGAGGAGCCGTAGAGGCGACTGGTGAATTGGTGGCAGTGAGAGAATCCAATCGTGTGTGCCCCTGATCGCGAGAAAGAAACGATCAATGCCAGAACAGCGGGAATTTGCAACGAAGAAAACAGGGAATGCCCTGCTCGGGCATATGTCTCGGCCGCGCGATGGCGAGAAATCGCGAATGTGGGGTGCTAGAGAATCGTATTGGGTTCCAGCAGGAGCAAAATTCTCGCGAAATTGCGATCGCCCACGAGAGGATTGGATCGAGAGCAAACAGGGGGGAGGGCTTGTTTCTATTTAAGTACCTGAGAGGACGACCATGTCCTCGAGAGAGAGTCCCAGGGCGCCGAAATTGGACTCGAGCTCCTCCACGTCGAAGTCGGCGCCGGGCAAGTGCCCGGCGACGCGGGATTCGCGTGAGATGGTCCCGTCGAGCCGTCCCTTGAGGACTGTCCAGCTTGGTCCGCCACTCTGAAGAAAGAAACAAAAGAACAAGTTTTGCGAGCGTCAGTCCGGGTGAGTGCCAGTCGAACAACGCAACGAACTCGCCAAATCCGGGAGCAACCGACAGCACAGACAGAGGATGCATGGCAGTCGATCCGTGTGTGCTTTTGTGATCCATATGTGTGTGGGGTGATCCGAGAGAAGATAGGAGAGAAAGGAGTGGAAGAACTCCTCGCAAGGATATGGATTGGATGGAGATAGATTGTGGAAAACTTACAAAGGTGACCGCGTCGCGGGTGGCCATCGCGAGGATGTCGGCACACGAGACGACTCCCGGGCACGATTCCTCCACTGTTTTCTTGAGCTCGTCCATGGCGTCGAAGGGATTCTGGGGGAAATCCAGGTTGTCCGTCGCAGCTCTCTCCGTTGACGCGCCTGTGAGAAGGATCGAGGCGTCGCATCCCTGCGCAAAAGAAGAGAGCTCGATCAAAGAAAAATTCGAATTTGTATTGATCGATCGGGAGTCACCTCCACGAAGCAATCGTGCGCGAAGAGGCGGAGCATCCCGATGGGGACGACGTTGTTTTCCGACGAGAGCCTGTTCATGGTGGTGGTGACGATGGATTCCACGTTGGGGCAGCTGGCGGAGTAGAAATCTCTCGAGAGCCGATCCTGCGCGTGGATCAGAGGCGGCGCCGCTGCGATGGTCACCATCGCCACCATCAACACGCGCGCGAGCACCGGCCGATGATCCATCTCCTTCTGTTCTTTCTCTTCTTGATCGCAATGAAAGAATTCCGGAGAATTGTGGAGGAACAATGCCTGGAGTGAATGGGCGGTTCGTTGGATCCTTTCAAAGACACATCACTCTATAAGAGACTTTAGGAATAGAAGGATCGAGCTGTGAGCCAAACGATCAAAGATAGCGACTTACAACGAAGAAAGAGAGGAAAGCAAAAGAGAAAGGGGATACCTAGGAGAGAAATTCGATCGATCTTAAGATCCTGAGAGAAAGAGAGAGGAAAGGAGATTATAACAAGTTCAACTTGATGACGCAAACAAAAACAAGTGAGGAACAAGTCTGCTACACGCACGAACTAATCAATCTTTACTATTAGGGTTATCGCAAGCAAGGTCATGTAGATCAAGATCGCATCCCTGCACGAGCTAACTATGCCACAAAGATTGGACTTGGTGTAAAAAAGAGAGCGCAGTTCGATCCGCTGGACTTTATATGCCCGACATCCAGATTGGTAGAGGGGACGATGATCATGTTCTATCACTAGTGTGGCATATTGGTTTTGGTTGCTCGTCCCTTACAGTTCATTGTGGAAAGCGGAGATGGTGGTAGCAGAGGTAATTCTTGATGGCTTTAGCATGAGATGAGAAAGCTGGCAGAGTATATGCTTCTTAAGCTAGGTTCTTCTAGGCCTGGGCTTTTGTGTGGAACACATACAGAACTGCAAGATCCACTGCAGCTTGATCAGCTGATCAGCTGGCTTTTGGTCGAAACAGCCTACCTGGGGATTAACAAGGTCGAGTCCCCACAAAAATTAGATCAACGCTTTAATGGACAAAACTAAGTGATTTATTATTATTATTATTTAATTATTAAAGCAATAGCCTAGTTTACCAACATTTGCATAGCTCATGGCCTAGCATATCATTCCTAGCATGCCATAACCTGAGTTATGGCATGAATTTAGTAGATATAGTTAGAACATAATAGACATTATTGTTAATTTATTAATTTAATATATATATATATATATATATATGTAATAATATAAAGTAGTATATATTAGCAATATGTTTGTGAAGCCCATTTTGGTTCAACTATTGGATGTTTTGAAAAAACTTTCTGGTGAGATTCATAAAGAACTAAATTACAATCATCCTGAAGTGAAATAAATCTTATAAAATAATTATGTGATCTATCAAAATTAATTTTTGGGGACCAAATTATATTTTTATTTTCAGAATATAATACTATATGCCCATCTTCTTCTATAATAAATAAACAATTTTGATAACCCTGAAATCCTTTGTACCATTTTAAATCATTATGTATATATAATGATAAAATACAATTTAAATGTAAGTATAATAAAGCTTTTTTATTTGGTGATGTTAAAAATTGGGATGGTTTAAGAGAGTTAGCTGGCATATTACTAATGAATGTGGTTATTTTTATATCACAATCAATTAAATTATTTATTTTATAGGCATCTTGAAATAGTAAATCTTGTCGAAAGTTCTTTACAAGATATTCAACACAATAATAACCAACAACAGCTCGAAAATAATTTGCACGTAATCTTTTTATATCATAACGATATAAATTTAATATAAAATTTAATCGATCTTGAACATTTTTTCCATGGTCTTGTTCATAATTACTTGGGTTTGCAGCACATGTATCATATTGTTTTCCTTTACTATCATAAACCCATAATTGATTTACAATTGTTAATAAACCATGAGTATTATCTTGTATATGATATTCAAATTGCATACCTTGACCTTTAGGTAAGGGTTCATAAGATATATTATTAATCATTAGTTGCATTGCATATAAAATTAAATCAACACTTTCAATTTCCATAACATTTTGGCCATAATATTGATAAGTGCTTAAAATTGTATTAATGTTGATGTATAAAAAAATTAGAAACATAAATAAATTCATACTCAATATTGAGAAGAAAAACTAAAAATTTATAAATCTAATTTAGTATTTTAATAAATACTTAGAAATAGTGTTTCTATCAATTTGTGACATTAGTACATATAAGAGAATAAATAATATAAATAAATTCAATATTGGATTTTATTATTCACATACTGTAGAATAAATAAAAACATATCAATATGATTAGAGATCATTTTAAATCTATAAATTTTAAACGTCTTTGTTACAAAGTATGATTTTTCTTTTAGCAACACTAATTTGTTATTTGTTAAGATACAATTTATTCATTTCTGATGAGTATAAATTCCACCCTAAAACGTTTTTATCCGTTTAACCTTCCATTGGTGTGGTTTCTAGGGCAGCAAAGGCGCGCGGGTACAAGCTTCCGGCAAGAAAGAATGCGACTGGGCATCCCGGCAGCTGAGCTGACCTAGAAGGTTTCCAGGGCTAGAGATGTTTAGCAGGCTGGGTTTCGGCGGCGGCGCTCCACCAGGGACACCCAAGAGGATTGTGGAGCTCGATCCGGCCACCGCCGCGGTAGCGCCGCCCGCGGCTCCAGCGTCCAATGCTTCCAATGGCACAGGTCCGGCAAAGGCGATCCGGCTCGTCTATTGCGATGACAAGGGGAGATTTCGGATGGATGCTGAGGCCGTGGCGGCATTGCAGCTGGTCAAGGGGCCGATTGGCGTGGTGGCGGTGTGTGGGCGAGCCCGGCAGGGGAAGAGCTTCATCTTAAACCAGGTACTTTTGCTTGTGTAACTCTGTGTAGTGTTTTCTTTTCCTTTTGCCATCGTGCTTGTTTTTAATACGTCCAGCGCATAGCTGCTAGGCCGGAGTAGCGGATTTCAAGTGGGTCCGACTCACCGACCATGCACCAAAGGACTCTGGATGTGGAGCGCTCCAATCAAGAGGTTTGCTCCGGATGGAACGGAGTATAATCTTCTCTTACTCGACAGTGAAGGAATCGATTCTTATGATCAGACGGTATGTTGGTTTCTTTGGGTTTTTCTTGTGGTCTTTTTTTTTTTAACTCGTCGTTCTGTTCTTCAATGTAGGGAACGTACAGCACGCAGATCTTCTCACTCGCGGTGCTGTTGTCCAGTATGTTCGTCTACAACCAAGTACGTGTCGTCTTCTTACGAAACCAAGAAAAAAGAACGACTACTGATAACTTATCCATGGACTTTCTAGATGGGAGGAATTGACGAGGCTGCCTTGGATCGTTTGTCCCTGGTAACGGAAATGACAAAGCACATTCGCGTCAGGGCTTCGCAAAAGACTACGACTGCAGACGAGCTTGGACAGTTCTCTCCAGTTTTTCTCTGGTTGCTCAGGGTGAGAGTTTCACGTTATTTTCTTATAGCTTCTGATATGTAATGTGTAGGACTTCTATCTCGATCTTAATGAAGACGGACGGAGGATTACACCCAGGGAATACCTCGAGTCCGCTCTGCAGCCAATGCCTGGAAGTGGCAAAGCAATTTATGCCAAGAACGAGGTTTTCTTATGATTGACTATGTCCAAAGCTAGTGCCATTTTCTTTTTCCAGATTCGAGAGTCCATCCGTGCTTTGTTTCCAGACAGGCATTGCTTCACTCTTGTGCGGCCCGTGAATGAGGAGCATGACCTCCAGAGACTTGATCTTTTACCAGTACGTTGTCGCTATTTCGGTCGTTCGTTCCTCATACAGTGCCTACAGATGGAGAAGATGCGATCTGAATTTCGTCTTGGATTGGATCATCTCACAAAATTCGTTATCGAGAGAACTAGGCCGAAACAGCTTGGGTCCACTGTGATGACAGGTCCCATGCTTGCAGGTCTAACACAGTCTTTTCTGGACGCTATAAACGCAGGTGCTGTCCCCACAATTGCTACATCATGGCAGGTAACGCTTGCCCCATTTTGTTCTCTTTGATTATTTTCTCTCTACTGTACAGAATGTTGAGGAGAATGAGTGCCGCCGTGCGTACGATGTGGCGTTGGAGACTTACATGAGGTCCTTTGATAAATCGACACCTCCAGACCTGGTAACCATTACTAGAACTCAAGTCAGATCGTTTACGATTTTGTCTTACAGAATGCTTTGCAAGAAGCACACGATAAAGCATTCCAAGCTTCTCTCTCTGTGTATAATGCTGAGGCTGTCGGAGCGGGTCCTATCAGGTCAAAGTATGAAAGACAGCTGCAAACGGCTCTAAGAAAGCATTTCGAGGTATTTACATTTGTTTTCCATTTATGCATCGTATCAGCTTTCTTTTTAGGACTACAAGCAAAGGTCTTCAATGGAAGCAGAGCTGAAATGCGTGAAAGTGATTGAAGGCATGGATGATAAATTAAGAATGGCATGCCACTCGCCAAATGCTTCCCTGGATCAGATATTGCAGGTAACTTTTTCTTTTTCTTTTTTTTTCTTTTCTTTTTTTTTTGTAATATAACTATAAGCGCTTTACAGTTATTAAACGAGCTAATTGTACAATACGAGAAATCGGTTTTTGGACCTGCCAAATGGCAAAAACTTGTAAAATTTATTCAACAGAGGTGAGTAACATGTTTCTTAGAACTTGGCCTTACAAAACTTCTGGTCTGTTGCAGCTTGGAAGGATCAATCAGCGATCTATTTAAGAAAATTAGTCATCAAGCAGCATCACAAGCTTCAAGTCTCGATTTGAAATGCCGTTCGCTGGAAGATAAGCTTGCACTGACCGGACGACAGATAGAAGCTGCGCAAAGAGAATCCATGGACTGGAAGAGAAGGTATGAAGCAGCCATAGCGGACTACAAATCTTCTAGTGAGCTCTCGGCGGGCCAGTACGCAAGTCTCCAGAGTAAACTTGGCAAGTCAGAAGAGAAGCGGGTTAGCCTTGCACAGCAGCTGGAAGTAGCGCTGAAGGAAGCCCTGGAGTGGCAAAAAAAGTTTGAGCATGCGTCTGGGGACCGACGCCTAGTGGAGGAGAGGCAAAGATCCGAGCTTTCGGCACTTCAAAGCAGGTGTAGTGCTGCGGAAGCACGACTGGCGGCTGCGCGTGAGCAGGCCGACTCGGCAAAGGAGGAGGCCGCCGAATGGCGGAGGAAACATGACTCTGTGATCAATGAGTCCCGCTCATCCGCTGAACGGTTCAATGCGCTTCGGGAACGTGGAAACAAACAACAACAAGTGAGAGAAGATGCGCTGCGAACCGAGTTTGCCTCTAAGTTGTCGCAAAAGGTTTGTTTCTATGTGAGTATTTTGCCATCTTTCTGAATTTCATCTGCCAGGACACTGTACTAAATGAGACGAACGCGAAGCTGGAGCAGAGCGAACGCCTTGTGACTGATTTGAAGGCCCGCATGCAGGTTGGGCTCTTCGTGTTTCTTTTACTTTTCTTAAACTCGGCAACTGTTCTTTCAGGCTCACGAGGCCAAGGCGCTTGCGGAAGAAGAGGAGCTCGTTGCTCTACGCGAAGAGTCGAAACACTACCAAATGATGGCGATGGAGAGACTGGCCGGCATAGAGAAGGCGGAGCGGCATGCCGAGGCCCTGGCCAGGGAGAAGGAGGGCTTGTTGCAAGAGCTAGAAACCGCAAAGGTGGCGGAGCAGGATGCGTCGACCAAGTGCCAGTCCCTGGAGAGGCGCCTGGAAGAGCGGGAACATGAGATGGAGGTCCTGCTCCAGGAGGCTCACGAGCAGAGGATCAGCACAGCGCACGTCCTCGAGGGGCTACTGACGTCGGAGCGAGCAGCACACGCGGAAGCCAGCGGCAGGGCCGAGGCACTGTCAATCCAGCTCCAGGGCGTCCAGGCGAAGCTCGACTCGTTCCAGCACGAGCTGGCCACGTCCCGGCTGAACGAGACGGCGCTGGAGACGAAGCTGCGAACACAGGCGGAGTCGTCGGGGAGGAGGAAGCGCGGGTCGGATGACAAGGAGCCGGAGATGACGCCGCCGCCGAGCGAGAGCCTGGGGCGGAACAAGAGGCCTCGCCTGGACCTTAACTTTGACAATGGTAGTAGCCTGGGGTTCACTCCGGGGGAGAGTATGGACGATCATGCCAGCACCGAGCAACAGCAGCAGCAGCAGCAAAACCAAAATCAACAAAGCCAGCAGCGTGACTATCGCAAGCTCACGGTTGCGCAGATGAAACACGAGATGACCGAGGCCGGGTATGGCGCAAAGGTGATGCAGCTGCGCTCCAACACGCCCAAGAAGGAAGTCGTGGCTTTGTATGAGGAGTGTATGTTTCCCAAAGCATGAAGACCTTTTTCTCGAGATCTCTCTTCATCTCAATGAATCCTCCAGCTCCCAAAAGAGTGACCTCCACATTCTCAAGCCAGCATTCTCAATCAGCCCAGCAATCATACTCTCTGCTTCTTAGTATTTTTTTTTTACTCTCTGCTTTCTTTTTTTTTTTTTTCTTTTGTTTCAGTCCCCATAAAGCTTAAGATTAAAATACCTATTTAACATTTCTCTTTTTTTTGTCATTATTTGTTTTGGCCCATGTATATTTGCCACGGGTGGATGCATTAATAGTTTGGTCATTTTGGGGGGAAGAAGCATGCTTCCTTTTTGTGGAAGAAAAACCAAGAGCTTTTCCTTTGTTATCCAGTGGGAAAAGGACACATTTGTCCTAAACATCACATAACACAATAATTAGTATGGAGCATTGCATCAAATTTACCCCTTAGCAGATTGATCACACAACTATAGTGAGCATTGCTGGCACGCACCTAAAGAATTGTATTGGTAAAGTAAATTTAAATTAATAATGGATAAAATTTTAAATATCAAGGATATATTTATACCCTTGACAAGCATTATATATGCATAATATCCTAAAATGGTTTAGAGGATTTCATAATTATCATAATTGTGAGTTCATAGTACAGGAAGATAGGACAAATAATTTTGTATTCTGGAAAAACAGTTACAATTTTGTCCCCAAAAATTAATTATAAAAATTCAAAAAACTATTTTATAAGATTATTTCACTTCAAGATGATTGTAATTTAGTTCTTTATGAATCTCATCAAAAACTATTTTCTAGACACAATAATTATACCAAAATGGGATTCACATACATATCCTTGCTAATATTTTAATGCTACAAAATTTCCAAATAAAACCAATTAAAATAGAAATAAAGCTTTTAGCTAATACCGGGTCCTCTAAATAAATCTAGTTTAGAGCTAGTGGTTCAATCCTTTAGGTATATATCGATATTTGGATTTAATCAATGTCTATTGCCTCTTAGATTAATATTGGACCTCTAATTTGGCAGCCACAGAATATGGTAATGTGGCTTGGCATGGCGTGGCACATTGTCTCTTTAATTCCACAGTTGAAAAAATAAATTATAGAGGGGTGCTATATGGCTTTTACTTAATTTTGGCTTGGAGGAGGGTCTGTTTGGGATCATCGAATTCCTGTGCAACATCAAGACAATTCCACTTCCTATGATGGTGAAGACCTTAAATTAATGTTACCTGCAATATGACAGTAATGGGTATTATGAGCTGCTGAACGATTTAATTGCCAAGACACTGTGCTAAATAAGACAAGTGCAAACTACATAATTGTTCTTCAAAAGCCAAGGTATAATGCATGAATAATTCAGTAGTAAAAACTCTTTAAATAATTTCTTAAATACCTCTATTCCTTCGGTGGGTGGGACAAATCGGTGGGACAGAGGGATAAACCTCAGCGGATCGTAACAACAAGGCTACTCTGCCACTTACAGTATGCAATATACCAAATTGCAAACCATATGACTAACTATATAGCCAATTTTAGTGTTGGAGCACTTACATCCCCAAACCAAGGGAAGTGAGTCATCCTGTTGCTAAGGGCTGCAGTGATGAGGAGTAGTGTGAGGCCTGAAGCCACTAAGAGCCCAGCGTTTGGAATCTTTTATTGTCTAATCCTTGATAACCTTGACTAGCAATTGCTGGTCACCAATAAATTGACATATTATTTTTGAGAAATTCATGCCATTGAGTTGCCTCTCAACTCAAGGCAAGGTTGTAGTTGAGCGGTGTGCCATGGAAAACCATGATCTCTACCCATGTACAGATCACAAGGCCTAGGATACCTTCAGCAGTTCCAGGGGAATGAGGTGATTCGTAACATGTGTATCATTCCACCATGGGTGATTGATGCACGCCTACTTCAATGATGGTAGCACACCCAATTTGCTCCATCATCCAGGATCAATGTGAACAATGTGATCCTCAACATGTACATGCAATGCAGTAGCATGGACAACACCAAGGCCAAATTGCATGCCATCCAAGATAAAGATCTCTTAGACATTGATGGTGGTGGTATATGTTTAAAACAGACATCCCAGCAAATGTGTACAATTGAAGGGCTTTTTTATCCAGTTTTCAGTCTTATAAGTTAATCTTTGGGACAATCATGAGAATTTATTAAATATAAAATATTGCTAGATTGTAAATTTAAATGCAGGAACTTTTCATAAATAGCTAATGGAACCGAACTAAATTAACACATCATAATAACAAAAGTCTTGGTGGACTAAGGTTGGTCAAACTCTCCAAAATGTTGCATATCCCATTCACAAATGTATTATTAGTTTTCCTTTTAAGTAAAATGTTAAAACACAGTATCCCCACCTTTACTGCGTTTGGGATCCCTTGAAATATTTAATGATGTGGAAACAAGAAGCTGAGCTCTCAAAAGGTTTATTCTGGATCTGACACTGCTGAATGAGACGCATTTGAAGGGTGGGCTCCTCGCATCTCTTAAACTCGGTAACTGCAAAGGAAAAAGAAATTGGGTTACTATGTCTCAAGACGAAACAGTTTTTTCACAACGTATGGGGCAGCATCAGATGGCTCCAGCTTCTTGAGCTCCTCCCCAGCTCGCCCGGCTCTCACTTCATCTCCATGAATCCTGCAACTCCCAAGGAGTGACCTCCACAAACCAGCATCTGGCCTCTCAACCAGCCCAGCGATCATGCTCTCGGCCTCTTCCAGTCTCCCAGCCTTGCCCAGCAGATCGATCACGCAGCTGTAGTGAGCGTTCCTGGGCAACACGCCGTGATCGCGCCTCATGCCCGCAAGGAAGCGAATCCCCTCCTCCAGCAATCCCCCGTGGTTGCACGCCGAGAGAATTGTGATGAAGGTGATGGCGTTCTTGCTCATACCCACCTGGTCCATCTCCCGGGAGATCTCCAACGCCAAGCTGGGATGCCCGTTCTGGGCATACGCCGCCACCATCGACGTCCACGAGATGTTCGTCCTGGATGCCATGCGATCAAACACGGCCCTGGCGTCGTCCACGCTGCCGCATCGCGCGTACATGTCGAGGATCGCGTTGCTCACCTTGATCCTGGATGGTGGAGCGAATTCCAGACCCTTCCGTCTGTCAATGTTCGAATCATTTCAGTGTTCATCAAATCAACTCTTTCTCGTTAATCTTTCTAGCTTGTCTAAAGTTCTTCCTTCCACCAGGATTACGCTCTACCTCAATGGCATGTTCGGAACAATCCAGATGATGAGCGTGACGGACTAATTTGTGGAGCACAAGCAGCAGAGCTCTAAAAGTCGATCAGGATAAGTATAATAAATACGCTACTGAATCGCGCTCTTTGGAATGCAAATGGTAAGAGAGAAAAAAACTCTACCCTGCTTCGAGTCATACTCATGTTCTGCTCTTAGGAGGAAGATCACCACCCATCCAAACTCTGAAGACGAATTGCCGCTAGTGACATCCGCCACCACTCGGAGATCACTGCCGAGATGCATGCTGATCTCCCATCGAAGTGGTTCTGGTTCCGTGCGTCCTCGAGAGTTTCTTCCCCAAGCCTCTAAGCCTCATGAATATTCGCGATTATTTTGAATTCAAACAAGAAAATGGCGGGAGTTTGAGGCCGAGTACTTGCCACTCCATCTTGAAATGAAGGGTTTGAAGGGATGACAAAAGATTTTAGTTACTTTACCTTTCCTCGTCTTCCAGAGGCAATTGAATTTGCTCCCTGGCAGTGTAGGTGTTCAAGATCATCTCTACCATGTCATCCGTGACTTCTGCAAGAGTCGATGGATTCCACTGCAAAAGTTTCACCAATTAACCTTAACGTTTGAGAGCCAAGTTACAACCAACCTTTGGAGCGCGATCTTTATCCACAACCACAGCTCTAATCCCCTAGTCATAATCGGAAAGAAGCAGAAAGAACTTTTATGGAACCAGGAAACCGAAGACCTTACTTCGTAGAGATCATCCGAGACTAGGCTCCTTAAGCAATTTAGAGTAATCCGCTGCTCTCTTTCCAAGCATTTCTTCAAGCTCTGAGTCCTGCCTTGGCGGATCTGTGTTGACAATTCCAAACACAATCAGCAAAAAAGTTGCGCACGCGCGAGAGAGATAGAGTTTTCTTCTAACCGATGCTAAGGCTTGCTTGAGTGCAATTGGCAAGAGGCGCCTCAGTGACCGCGCAGTTTCTTTACACCATTCGTCATTGGTACTGGCCTAGTGAAACGGTTGACAAGCGGGATTTATCAAGAACGAAATCAACGCAAACGCCTCAGGTACTCACCAGAGACTCGATTATCTCTTCAACTCGGTCTTTCGAGAAGCAGTTGTTTATCCAAGTCATCCTGGAAAAGCATGGAAGCTTGTTAGTTCATACGTAAAATTCCATCGTGGAAAGTTTTGCCTTTTCATGACACTGCTCGCTTCAGCTTCAGGCATCTTAGCAAATCCCTGGATAGCCTCCTGTATTGAGCTTTCCGGTTGTAAATTCAGCAAAGTCTTCTCAAGCTCCGGAACATCCTGCAATAGTTTTTGATTGAAATGTAAGAAGAGATTAGAAAACGGAAAACCACCTTTGAAGGGACAAAATGCGTAGCGATGCCACAAGCTAGCATATCAGCGCTGTCCAGTTTCGAGCCTGTGAGTGCAAGGTATTCTCCTGCAAAACTTAAGTCTGAGATCATGGAGTTTCACCACAGAGTAAGAAATCTCAAAAGAGTGATTTTTACCCAGATGTCCAGGAAATACGAGGCACTACAATCGTGCAAATCGTGGAAATTGGGAGACATTGGTGACCGCGTCGCGGGTGCCCATCTCGAGGATGTCGGCACACGAGACGACTCTCGGGCACGATTCCTCCATTGTTTTCTTGAGCTCGTCCATGGCGTCGAAGGATTCTGGGGGAAATCCAGGTTGTCCATCGCAGCTCTCTCCGTTGACGGGCCTGTGAGAAGGATCGAGGCGTCGCATCCCTGCGCAAAAGAGAAGAGCTCGATCAAAGAAAAGTTCGAATTTGTATTGATCGATCGGGAGTCACCTCCACGAAGCAATCGGAGCATCCCGATGGGGACGACGTTGTTTTCCGACGAGAGCCTGTTCATGGTGGTGGTGACGATGGATTCCACGTTGGGGCAGCTGGCGGAGTAGAAATCGCTCGAGAGCCGATCCTGCGGATCAGAGGCGGCGCCGCTGCGATGGTCACCATCGCCACCATCAACACGCGCGCGAGCACCGGTCGATGATCCATCTCTTTCTGTTCCTTCTCTTCCCGATCGCAATGAATTGTGGAGGAACAATGCCTAGGGGACGGCGCTCGCGTCATGTGTTCTCGGGGGCAATTTTCAAAGACACATCACTCTATAGCAGATTTTAGGAATGTGAGCAAAACGATCAAAGATATACAACAAAAGAGAAAAGGGATACCTAGGAGAGAAATTTGATCGATCTTAAGATCCTGTGAGGGGAGAGAAAGAGAGAGGAAACGAGATTATAACAAGTTCAACTTGATGACGCAAACAAAAACAAGTGAAGAACAAGTCTGCTACACGCACGAACTAATCAATCTTTACTATTAGGGTTATCGCTGTAGATCAAGTACGAGCTAACTATGCCACAAAGATTGGACTTGGGCACTGGCAGTGTAAAAAAGAGAGCGCAGTTCGATCCGCTGGACTTTATATGCCCGACAACCCCGCTTACCTGGGATACATCGTTTGCAGACAGACATCCAGATGGGACGATGATCATGTTCTCTCACTAGTGTGGCATAATGGTTTTGGTTGCTCGTCCCTTACAGTTCAGTGTGGAAAGTGGAGATGGTGGTAGCAGAGTTGATGGACTAATTCTTGATTGCTTCAGCATGAGATGAGAAAGCTGGCAGAGTAGCTTCTTAAGCCAGGTTCTTCTACAGAACTGCAAGATCCACTGCAGCTAGACGATCATAGCCAGGTTGATCAGCTGATCAGCTGGCTTTTGGTCGAAACAGCCTACCTGGGGATTAACAAGGTTCCACGATCCGAGTCCCCACAAAAATTAGATCAACACTTTAATGGACAAAACTAAGTGATTTATTATTATTATTATTCAATTATTAAAGTAATAGCCTAGTTTACCAACACATTTGCATAGCCCATGGCCTAGCATATCATTCCTTCATGCCAAGAGGTGGTAGCTAGCATGCCACAACCTGAGTTATGGCATGAATTCAGTATATATAGTTAGAACATAATAGACATTATTGTAAATTTATTAATTTAATATATATGTGTAATAATATAAAGTAGTGTATATTAGCAATATGTTTGTGAAGCCCATTTTGGTTCAACTATTGGATTTTTTGAAAAAAATTTCTGGTGAGATTCATAAAGAACTAAATTACAATCATCCTGAAGTGAAATAAATCTTATAAAATAATTATGTGATCTATCAAAATTAATTTTTGGGGACCAAATTATATTTTTATTTTCAGAATATAATACTATATGCCCATCTTCTTCTATAATAAATAAACAATTTTGATAACCCTGAAATCCTTTGTACCATTTTAAATCATTATGTATATATAATGATAAAATACAATTTAAATGTAAGTATAATAAAGCTTTTTTATTTGGTGATGTTAAAAATTGGGATGGTTTAAGAGAGTTAGCTGGCATATTACTAATTAATGTGGTTATTTTTATATCACAATCAATTAAATTATTTATTTTATAGACATCTTGAAAGAGTAAATCTTGTCGAAAGTTCTTTACAAGATATTCAACACAATAATAACCAACAACAGCTCGAAAATAATTTGCACGTAATCTTTTTATATCATAACGATATAAATTTAATATAAAATTTAATCGATTTTGAACATTTTTTCCATGGTCTTGTTCATAATTACTTGGGTTTGCAGCACATGTATCATATTGTTTTCCTTTACTATCATAAACCCATAATTGATTTGCAATAGATAGTGAACCATGAGTATTATCTTGTATATGATATTCAAATCGCATACCTTGACCTTTAGGTAAGGGTTCATAAGATATATTATTAATCATTAACTGCATTGCATATAAAACTAAATCAACACTTTCAATTTCCATAGCATTTTGGCCATAATACTGATAAGTGCTTAAAATTTTGTTAGTTTTAATGCATAAAAAAATTAGAAACATAAATAAATTCATACTCAATATTGAGAAGAAAAACTACAAATGTATAAAGCTAGTTTTATATTTTAATAAATAATTAGAAATAGTGTTTCTATTAATCTGTGACATTTGTACATATAATAGAATAAACATCATAAATAAATTCAATATTATATTTTATTATTAATATATTATAAAAGAAATAAAAACATATAAATATAATTAGAGATCATTTCAAATCTATAAATTCTAAACATCTTTAGTGTATAAAGTATGATTTTTCTTTTAGCAACACTAATTTTTTATTTATTAAGATATGTGAATGCTCAAGATATAGAAATAGGTATATTTTATGGTTTTAACCCTACTTGTATACAAGAATGAATGGACCAAATTCAATCTCAAATAGATAGTCCATATGCTATAGTACTATAATTAATGTATTATTTAGCCAAGGTAATATATATATATACACATATATATACATATATACATATATACATACATATACATATATACATATATATACATACACATACATATACATACATATATATACAAACTTTACACCATCTTTCTTTCCGAAAGATGAAAAAGATGATGGCAATAAGTCAAATGGAACATCTAGAGCTTTTGCTTGGCAATTATAAACTACTATAAGAATCCAAAGTTCCCACAAAACCATCAATAAAATTGATAAAAACCATGACTGAAACAAAACCCAATACTATGGCATAATTGACTGTAAAATTCTGATAAACCGATTGTAACTATATGTGTAGTTGCTAAATGCTTAAACCAACCTCGAAATCATAATTTTGAACCAAAATAAGGAACTTTGAGAATTAATGTAGTCCATGAAATCATACATCCTATGTTTAAATTTGTCTGCCGATAATTCTTTGAAATCGTTGTTAACTTAGACTCATGACCATAAGTAGAGCTTGCCTCTTTGTCTTTATCTAACATTGCATATAAGAAATTGAACTCACTCCATTTTTTTTTCACTCCTTTTTATCCCCTTCTCAAAAGATAAAAAGTTTTGAAGCACTAACTTTATTCAAATTCCTTATGCTTATCCTTACTTTGCCATCTATATTTAGCTTTACTTCACTATTGCATCCATTTAACTTCATTATGTCGAAGTTAAATGTTCCATTTAGACTTGTTATGCTCATCATCACTTTATAATCCATGTCATTTATCCTCATTCCAATACTATATTTGCTCATCTTTACTCCATCATCATAGCTAAACTCCCATTTGTCCCCTTAACCCCCTCCTCTAAAGAAAAAAAAAAGTTTGAAATGTCAAAGCAAGAAAAAGAAAATGAGAAAAATTAAGAAAAATCAATTGTGAAAAAAGAAAAAATAAATAAAGAAACATTAGGAAAGGAATGTGGAGTAGTTGACAATCAATGTGAACAATGTGATCCTCAACATGTACATGCAATGCAGTAGCATAGACAACACCAAGGCCAAATTGCATGCCATCCAAGACAAAGATGTCTTAGACATTGATGGTGGTGATATATGTCTAAAATAGACATCCCAGCAAATGTGTACAATTGAAGGGCTTTTTTATCCAGTTTTTAGTCTTATAAATTAATCTTTGGGACAATCATGAAAATTTATTAAATATGAAATATTGCTAGATTATGAATTTAAATGCTGGAAGTTTTCATAAATAGCTAATGGAACCGAACTAAATTAACACATCATAATAACAAAAGTCTTGGTTGGTCAAACTTTCCACTTTGAAGTAAAAACGTTAAAACACAGTATCCCTAAGTATCCCTATGTTCCTCCTTTACTGCGTTTGGGATCCCCTGAAATATTCAATGATGTGGAAACAAGAAGCTGAGCTCTCAAAAGGTTTATTCTGGATGTGACACTGCTGAATGAGACGCATTTGAAGGGCGGGCTCCTCGCATCTCTTAAACTCGGTAACTGGAAATGAAAAAGAAATTGGGTTACTATGTCTCAAGAAGAAACAGTTTTTTCACAACGTATGGGGCAGCATCGGATGGCTCCAGCTTCTTGAGCTCCTCCCCAGCTCGTCCGGCTCTCTCTTCGTCTCCATGAATCCTGCAACTCCCAAGGAGTGACCTCCACAAACCAGCATCTGGCCTCTCAACCAGCCCAGTGATCATGCTCTCGGCCTCTTCCAGTCTCCCAGCCTTGCCCAGCAGATCGATCACGCAGCTGTAGTGAGCGTTGCTGGGCAACACGCCGTGATCGCGCCTCATGCCCGCAAGGAAGCGAATCCCCTCCTCCAGCAATCCCCCGTGGTTGCACGCCGAGAGAATTGTGATGAAGGTGATGGCGTTCTTGCTCATACCCACCTGGTCCATCTCCCGGGAGATCTCCAACGCCAAGCTGGGATGCCCGTTCTGGGCATACGCCGCCACCATCGACGTCCACGAGATGTTCGTCCTGGATGCCATGCGATCAAACACGGCCCTGGCGTCGTCCACGCTGCCGCATCGCGCGTACATGTCGAGGATCGCGTTGCTCACCTTGATCCTGGATGGTGGAGCGAATTCCAAGGCCATGGGCGCGCTGCCATCGTCGAAGCAGGCGTGGATCAATCGCCCGTGGTGGAACGATGCGCGCGTCGCGAATCCCTCGAGGATCCCAAGGAATGTCACCGCGTTGGGACGAACGCCCTCCATGGCCATCCTCTGGAACAACCGGAAGGCCTCCCTGGGCCGTGCGATCTGCGCGTAGGCGGCGATCATGGCCGTCCATGGCACCACGCTCTTGGCCTCCATGGCCTCGAAGGTAGCGCGCGCTCTATCCAGGGCCTTGCACCGGACGAACATAGTCAGCAGCGCGCTGCCCAGGAACTCGTTGGATTCCATCCCCGCCACCGCGAGGACGCGCGCGTGGAATGCCTGGGATTGCTGCAGATCGCCCAATCCCGCGCAGCAATCCACCGCGCTCACGAGTGTCACCGCGTCGGATTTTACCCCTCTGGAAACCACTCCCAGAAGAGCTCGATCCCTGCCAGGAATGGCCCGCAGCGAACGAATGCCTTGATCATCGTGGCCCAGCACACGAGATTTGTGGCCCCTGCCGCCATGGAATCAAACACACTCTTGGCCAGAGAGATCTCGCCACAGGTGCCATAGAGATTGATGAGGGAAGAGCGCAAGAAATCGTCGATCACGCCCAGGGTCGCCACGCGATGGTGGATCTGCTTGCCGAGGGAGAGCGCGCAAATGCTGGCGCAGGCAGTGACCGCGATGCTGAGCACGACCTTGTCCGGCGGCGTCCCATTTAGATCCATTCTCCTCAAGAGCCCTAGCGCCTCGTGTGGATGCCCATTTTGGGCATATGCTGTGACAATCATGGTCCACGAGTAAAGATTTGGCGCCGGGATCTTGGCAAAGACGCACCTGGCTTCCTCGACTCTACCACACCGACCATACATTTTGACGAGGAGATTCATGAACTTGGGCTCGCGATTGCTCCTCTCCAAGAACGCGTGAGCTCGCCTTCCCTCTTCCAAGTCTCGTTTGGCACCGCAGGACTGCAGGAAAGAAACGAGGCCCGGGTGATCCAGGCGCATCAAATCGCTGTCATCGTGTGGCGCCGTGCGAGCTCTCGCTGCTAGCCTTCGCCGGATCATTCACACGGCTTTCTTTTCTTTCAGTCAGCAGACTGGATCTCTCCTACATTTCTAGCTATGAATGAGAATTTCATGCGTAACAGGGGCGCTCCCATATTTAATTATCTTAATTTATCTATTAACTCGCATTTAAATTGTACCAAGTTTTTTCTACTATAAACAAAATTATAATTTCCCCCTTTTAAGTAGTTTAATTCATGATATTTCATTTTATTTTTATTAATAATCTTATTTTCGAAATCTTGTGATAGTACACAAAAGGTATAATTTATACTTTGGAAAATTATAGAGGTTTAAAAAATAAAAGGAATTTTTATCTTTGATTTATTTGATGTTTCCTGTTTTGAAAATATACTTATTAGGATCAAGGTGAGTCTGGTTTAATAATTAAGCACAAAAAATATAAATTGAAGTAGTTCTTTTGTCTTTCACATTTGACCTATACAAAAATAACTTAGATAGGATAAGCTGATAATAATTTTTAATTTATTGTAACTTGATTATATAGTTTCTTTTATGTATAAAAATAATTATATAAATATATTTAATATAAATAACAAATAAAATAAAATATATCTTTTATGTGCTATAAATACCAGGAACATAAGATATTTATACTAATATTATCATATATATATAATACAAATAAATATTAATATAAATTTACTGAATTTTCTTAAAATAAATTTTATGAAATTAATTCTATATTTTTGAAAAACTTTTCTATATTCTTTTTATATGAATGATTTCTTACCATAATTGTATTTAAGATCAATATAAAGATTATAAAGAAAAATCTAAAATTTATAATGATGGATTATTTTAAATGCACATAAATTTTATAGAAGAATTATTTATTTATATATATATTTATATTCATAACATATACTTGCATTTATTAGGCAAATTCTTTATTAATGTATCTTCTACTTTAGTAGTTTTTAGTTCTTCTAACTCATCTCAAGCATGCATCACCCTTATCATTAAAGATCCATTCCTAAGAATGAGCACTCCTCCAACATCATGGTAAGATAAACATATTTCCCATATATCTTCTATTGCTTTCATAAAGTCATCATGTGTGCCCTCATGGAAATGGTTAATTGTTAAAAAGATACCTAAAGTACCAACAATAGCAGTATAAGTTCCAGGTTGGAAACCATTCTGAGCAAATTGAATCCAAACTACTGATGCACAATTACAATAATCTCCAGCATCAGTTGCTACACTAAAGGTATCAATGCAGTCTTGGATTGTTGATGCTGAATAGGCTTTAACTTCTTGGATGAAAATTGATATCAACATGATAGAATAATATAAAATTGCCTTTAGTTTCATGATTTTTAATTTTGATTTTTTTTGAGTTTATATATAAAGGGCAAATGCTATAAAACCTCCTTCCTATGTAACCTTGAGAACTTCTCTTGGCCTTATTAGTTGTATATTTCATAATTGATGTTGAATTTTAAACTTAATAATTTGTTAAAGAACATTTTGAGTGGACTATTGAACAATGAGGTCTGTTAGATTTAATATTCTATGGTCAATTGTCCAAATATGATTTAAATAAAATACTATTATTAATTTAGTATAATTTATGTTTCTAGTTGGGAAAAGCTTATAGAAACTTAAATGTGACATGCTCTAAGTTGCTGGGCTTGTTTAATAGCATTTAATAATGATCTCATAAAATTTAGAATGGAAAGTGTTTTCTAGAGGGCTTGTTAATGGCAATATAGTGGCCTTGGAGCCTGTGTGTGAGCATCTTACAGCCAGCTAATGGCAACACAATGACCTTGGGATAATGATCTTAAATTTAAAAGTGTTTTTGAGGAGTTACATACTATTCTCTTAAGAAGATTGGGAGGGTTTGAGGGAAAATTCTAAAGCAAAAGAGAGTGGCTCACAACCTAATGACAACAACCTGACCAAATCTAATTAATAAAGGAGTGTTTTTGGTCTCTTTCCTATCTGTGTGAGGGTTGGACAATCAGGCACAATTCTGCCTTGCCTGGCACTTTGGAGCCCCCATTTTGCCAGTTCTAGGTTGGCTTATGGCCAGCCAATGGAAACATGGTGGCCCCAAGTCGTCCCCTCCCCTCTAAACACACGTCATTATCACCTTTTGTGTGGGATTTCTTTTGTGTAGCACAAGAAGGAATGGGGCTCTCAACTTAATCAATTGACCTTTCCAACCAACAAGCAAGTTGGGTAGCTTTGGATTTGCCTGGGCTCTCTTATTGTAGCCACTTCTACATTTCTTGGAGGAAGGTGGGATATTTAGTAGATATCTGGGTGCATGGGAGTCCTGTCTTTCGTCTGTGTTTTATACTTTCTTAAGCTTAACTTAACTTTGACCACGTGGTCAACGTGAGTAAAAGGTAACATAAACTTAGGGTAAGGAACTGAGAAAAAGAGTGGTCAAGCTTATGTTCTTCCTTACATCTAGAACTTGGAAATCTGGAGTTTCTTGTAAGCGTTTTGGAGACTCTGTTTAGCCTGATCTCCACCAAGGGACGATCTCAAGTGTTTCTCTGATGGAGAAAGGGTCATTTGTTATTGACGGAATATTGGAGCAGTAAAAGTGCTTCATGGAGGTGAAGGAGCATGTTGTAAGTAATGGCATTAGGTAAGATGCCTTCATCTTTATCTTGTCAATCATCTCCCAGAGCCATTATACATGCACCATCTCCCTCCAGCATCTTCCTTGCACATTGTGGACGATCTGTTACTCCCAAACATGTGCTCCAGGCAGGTGTAGTAGCCACCAAGCATGACTCACTGCATGGCTTAGAGAAGAGAGCTTAGTTAAGCTTCCCTATTGATATGATGCTGTGCAAAAGATAAAGTTAACAAACTATACCCCAGTGTTAAGACATGTGGAGTTTGCAATAACCTTTTAGCAAGACTGGCAGGTTTGGCACTCAGATGCCATATGGCAGCTTCAGTAGCTTTGGCATCACACATTCAAAAGAAGTGTCACAATGCAAGAAATTTAGAGGAAATACTTGCATAAATCACAATTTCCACACTAGTCGGAAGTATTCTAGGGCATACATAAAGTATGTAAACTAGACTTACCAGTAAAAACCCAGGCGTTTTCTTATGATATGTTCTACCTTCAAGATATTTTTAAAGAACAGAGCTTGCCAATAACATCCATAAAACCCTCATTCACTTTTGGTTGTAAAAATGACTTGAGGCCTGTGTCGTTGTTTTGTGAGAAAATCTCGACTGGAACAACCTCCTCGCAACAAGCTCGTCCATTCTTTCCTTTCATATACTTCTTCTTGTACCTTTGAACCAAGACCGTATTGCCCTTGATTCTTTCTAGCAGGCACCTGTGATAAGAAAAGTCCTCTACACTTCCATCCAGTCGAACAATATGAAAGCATCGACCGCCAAAGCTGTGATGATTATCAACCTGGCAAGAAAACCAATAAATAAAAAGGAAACTTCGAGAACTTACTCTTATATGCCTGACACCACACCCCACTTTACTGTCCATCATTGGGTGATACTTCAAAGTATCTAAGATTACAGCTTCATTTGCTGCTGAAACCGGAGTTCCTGTCAAACTAAAAGCACATGCATTCTAGTCATCGTCTCGTTAGTCCAAAGCACAACCACACACCTTTTTCTTAATATGTCATGCAGCTTTTGAGAGCGTTGATCTATCCTTGCCCAGACAATTTCTCTGTCCTTTGCGCTGAGCGTGGCCGACACAGTGTCGTCAACAACTCTTCTCGAAAAAACTAGTGATTCGAAGTCCGGAAACCGTGAAACAGGTCCCTTATCCTGTAAATGCATGTTAATAATGAGATTTTGTCAATGCCAGTCACCTCTTTGAAGAAAAGCTCAATGTTGGCTCCTGTTCCAAGACTGGGACTCTTGCCACAGAATGCCAATTCATTTGCACCAGCCAAATAATCCACCTCTCGATTCATCGCAGCAGCTTCAAACACACCTCCTGGGGACTAGATCAAGAAAGGTTTTTGTAACAAGACATAAGAAAACTCTTTTCAGGAGAAATACTTACTTTTCCCATTGCAAAGGCCAAGGGTGAACAGCCGGACAAATTCTTTACAAATGCCTCATATCCGCTTTCATTAGCATCGATATTCTTCCACGGTTTTCTTAGCACACCAGCTATAAAACCATTCACAGAACCTGAATGGCAAGCGACATCTGCTATGAGCATCAGATGCTCTATGTTTATAATCCGCTCACAACCTTTCGTAAATTCTTTTAGTTTCTGCACAAAGCCAAAATAATCAATGCTATGTCCAAACTTTTGAGCTCATTACCTCCAATAAGTACTGGTATGCTGCCTCAATTCCAAAAGCGACGTGCACTTCTTGTATGCTGAGTGGGGTAGACTTTTGCCAGTCCACCAAATGTGAAATCGAACCGCACGCCTCTAATGCATGAGTCCATGGAACGCCTCGGGTTCTTGACAAGAAAGCAACTTCGATGCATAGCTCGTCTTCCCATTTTACATTTACAAACTCTATTCCTCGTGGACATCCTGAAACCAATACCATCTCAACTTAGCAGACGTTATAAGACTAATCTACCTTTCACGACAACTTGAAGCAAATTTCGAAACATTGTTCCTATCATGTGCTTGTGTATCTGCTTGCTATCATAGTTGCTCACAGAAGAAGTGATTGGGAAGAAGCATAACACTTCAACATCCCTAAACTTACTTATAAGTAAACTATATCTCGTAAGAAAATCCTTACCTCGAAAAGAAATGTAGCCCTTGAATAAAAGCATCCGGATCATCTAAGCTAGTTGGGAGTTGCTTGCGAAGGTGACACACAATTGTGTCAATGTTCAAACTGCATCTTTCCATTGCTTCCTGAAAATGTAACACATTGTTAAGGAAAAGAATAATAGATATGAGGAAATTAACCGCTCGCAACTCGAAGCACCCAATCCACGGCACTCTTTTCTTCTGCCCGCCAACTTCACTGCAGGGACTGTATCTGCAAAAAGCGTGACAGTAAGAACAATAGTTCACAGAAGCTAGCTTACTCAATCCAAATCTTGGAAGCCAGCATCCCAATAGTGACCGGCTTTAGAAAATCTTGCACTTGCAATGCTATCCACTCCGGCTGAACCGGAAGCTTCTGAAGTTTAAGAGTGACACACCTATCGATGTCTTTGAACGAATTTGAGAACAGTATGTTCTGGAAAGTTTGGAAAATAAAAGTCACGCATACACCAAGGAAAAAAAGCAAAAGAAGCTAACCTGCAGCGTTTTCAGCATCGTAGAAGCCTGTGGTGACGAACTCATCACCTGATCGTAAACAGGTTCTATGACCGCAGTCCCAGCTAAAAGTCCCACTGGTTCTCCTGGTTCAGCAGTAGCTCCATAAGAAAACTGAAAAATATGACCCCCGTGCGTGGACCTGATAGTGTTGTCATACTCGACGCGAATGTCCTTCATATAGCTCATAAGAAATCTGAAGAACGACGCGCACCGCTGCTGGCTGCCATCGTTTCCTTTCCTCGAAGAAAGAGAATGGATGAAAAACTCGCGCGGGTCCAGGCCGTCCAGAAAGGAGCTTTCCACCAGGCCCATTGATTTCCACAGCTCGGAGGAAGTGAGGTAGCCCCTTGACTCGTTCTCAACAGCTCGAGGGAATAGTGACTTGACACGGTGGTATACAAACTCGCCTTGACGTAGCTGCAGCCCCAGGCAACCACCTTGTTGCATCATTTTCGACAAAGAACCCTTGCTCTTTGCTTCGACCATCCTGAGCAGCGAATTCTCCCTGCTGTTCTCGCGGACATGCTCCTCTATAGTCCTCTCAAAAGCTTTCATGGTGGACTGGAAAGCAGAGATCGCAGCTTGCTGTGTCGCTTCGTTGGCGGACGTAACTGGCTGCACGCGCTCGTTCCAGCTGCTGCACCGTGGTCTGCTGACACTGTTAACTTGAAAGCGCGAGTCGGAGACAATCTGATGTGCCAAAGACGAGATCTTTGCTTCCTCCACGGCACACAAAGTTTCTTCCTCGAGCTTCCTTCTAGATACCGCGTCAGCAGCCATGTAGAAGTCACATAAACCAACACTAAATCCTCTTTCCGATATCCAGTCCACGGCAATTCCCTGAGCCGTATCTAGGTGCTCCAAAGCTCTATCGGGGCCATATCTTCTGCAAATGGTAGTCATCAGGCCATCCTTGCCAAGCCATGCTGAAGACTTATCAGACGTTCTCAAAATCTCACCCTGTCGAATAATGAGCCTGCCATCGTCGCTTTCCGAATCGAAAGTCGTTGGCAATGTCATCTGAAAGAGTTGTTTGCCGGTCCACAACGGACTCTTTCTCGGTGATTTAACAATTGCCGGAACAGGAACTTTTGCTGATGGACACCACATCCGCAGCTGGTCCATGTCAAGTTTATCTAAAAAGACATTCTTGCGTGTCATAAGGTGTGCCCCTAGAAGTGCATCCTGTGTCAGCCCGATAATAGATTGCCCACCTTGAGACGAAACCAATTGTTTTGGAAGTGCCACCAACTCTGCGACCTCCGCTCTCACTTGGAGTGATTGTGGCAAGTATAAAGCCAACGTATCTCCATCGAAGTCGGCAAACAGTGGAGAACAGATGAGCGGGTTCACAGCAAAAACATTGTTGCGGATGACTTTCGACTTGAGGCCTATCAAAGCATGCTTGTGAAACGTCGGTGGCCTGTTAACAAAAACTTGATCCCCGTCTTTCAAGCTCCTGTGTATAACGTCTCCTACCCGTAACTTTTTGCAGCTTCTACCTGTGCATACTTCACCACCTCTGACTACTTTAAGGCCGGGATTGTTGTAAGCGTAGCTTTGCAGGGAGATTATGTTGGAACTTGTGACCGTCTCCAGAACAACCAAACCAGCGGCAATTCTAGCAGAAATTCCAATTTCCTCGAGCTTAAGAGCAGGATCACCAATCACCACGGCTCGAGCAGAAGACCCACAGTATTTGCCTGTTAGACTTCGAAGAAACTGCAACCCGGACAAAGGCTTGCTTTCATCTGACACGTTGCCATACCGAGGATCCTCGTCTGAAACGTTGCCGTACAGCTAATTCATGCAGAAAAGGTAAGATTAGCTTCGGAGAAAAGAGAAGCTTACTGGATTTGCACGAATGCACTGTGTTGCAGCAGCTTGAATCTCCATGACTTTTTGTTCAGTTAATAGAGATATTTTGTCCTCATCACGGGTGTACACAATGGACTTGATTTTCGTAAGCAGGTGCTTCAGGTTTTTCGTTGTCTTGTCCTGCACGGAAATATCAGAATCAGTCATTTTAAATTCATAAGAAGAGTTACCTGGAAATAGAACTCATTCGTACTGTAGCGCATCCAGTTTGGAGGCACGGGCAAGGATTTTATAAAATAATCTTCTGCTGGTATCGAAGGTAACTTTTCATCTCGAAGTTTGTCAGTGGTCTCTCGTGGTAGGCATTTCAAAATTCTTAGGACCTATCAATCAGTCATTAGCTACGTTGAAGCTGATTTTTTGTAAATGATTACCTGATTCGGGTCGAGCATCTTTGACCTCCATTGTGGTGTCATCTCGTCTTTCAGTATCAGACTTTGAAAGCCCGGAGGAATGTCCTCGCGGCGAACTTTGCCGTCTATTTCCAGCAAGAGGGCTGGGACATTAGCAGTCCCCACTTTCTTGAAAATTTTCTTCACGGCCGCTGCTGGCCCCTGGCAAAGCAACATGAGTGACTCACAAAGTAAGAGCATTAGAAAACACTAAAGCACGCACACTGCATACGGCGCATTTTTCAGGATCTTCCTCGGCCTCAGGAGCCTGCAACAGCATAGAAAGCGACCTCGTAAGAAAACTAGACAAAAACAAAACGTACCCGAGCGCCATTTGGGACCGCTCCAATGTCTGCTTGATGCGCATCAACACCAGAAGCCACTTGCTCTAAGCTGCTTAAAGTCCTAAGCTCCTGCAAAACCATCAGTGGCACTTTACAAGCATACGAAAAAAAGAGCTTTCTCTTGCCACCTTTTTGCGGCCCTTGTGCTTGAAGCTGTAGCAATGGAGGCAAACCCGATTTAAAATCGCTTCCAGAGCGGAGATGCGATCCCAGTGATAAACAAGCACCGGCAGCTCAATGTGACCAGAATGGCCTGCAAAAGTTTCAAACAACAATCCACATTCACTCCCCTGAGATGGAGTTCTTACCGGGGCAAGCGCTATTGGACGCATCCGTTCGCTTGGCACCGCAAGAAGTACAGCAATCGCTCAAGTTTGGAAGCCCGAATCGATTGTTTTGCAAGGCTCGGACCGTCTTGACCTCGTACACCGAGGCGCGGATCTGCGCACACACATCAAGAAACGAAAGCGACCGCGGTCGCCGTTAGCGACCGGAAGAAATATTTCCAGCTCGTCGATCGGGTCCTATGCAGTGAAGGCTGTTCTGCTACGACTAATCGATCCATCAATCCATCAAACTTACAATCTCCTCCGATGTGAGCGGCCGGAAGTCGAGAGCGATGAGCGTACCCGTCGCCTCTTCCAATGCGCGATCGCGATGGCTGCTCCTCCTCTTGCTGGAAGCCATGGATTAGGGATTAATGCGACGCACATTTTCCCAGGGAAATTCCTCCACAATGATCCATTCGATAAGCAAAGTGTCCGGGCCCTAAACCTTTGGCACTACGATTCCGACGGTGCGATGGCGCCCACCTGGCAGTATCCTCGCCGTCGATCCCGCTCATTGTCGTTTAGGTTTGTGGGTTATGGCGGAGGATCAGGTGCGTCTCCGGAGTGATTCGGTCGCAGCCAGGCGGATTGTGGCATCCTTCCTCGATTTCTTGCGCTCAGGTGAGCGGCGAGGGAGCTGTGATCAAGCGCGATCGATCGATCTGTTCGAAATTCTTGGCTCTTGCAGTGGAAGTTGTGGATGGCGTGGATTCCGAAGGGCTGGAGGTTGCTGCGCAGTGCTTGACGGAGATTTTCGACCTGCGCAGCGGCAGTGAGAAATTATCGAAGGTCTCGCTTGTTGACGTTATTACGCAGTCGACACACTCTCATGAAGTAAGCTACTAGTTTTTTTTTCCATTTTTGTTGCTGAAAGTCTCTCTCTTTGGCAGAAATCGGACTTGAAGAAATCGAGTACTCCTGGTGAGTGCAAACTTTCGATCTTCATTTATCTCTTTTTTTTCTTTTCTACTATAATGCAGAGCTTGATTCTCAAAATGTGTACCGGCAATTTGTCGAAGGTCTTGAGAGTGCCGGATTTTTTTCCTCTGGCACCAGCGAGAACCGTGTACCTCAAGCTGAATCTACATTCCAAGAGACTTTAAAGGCATGCACCTCTAATATTTATTGTCAAGGTTTGCCGCGGTTCTTGTTGCTTTTCTTTCCATCTCAAAGTCTATAAATGTATCTATGCTTTTTCTTTTTCTGTGTGAGGTGATAATTCGAAAGTTCTTGTTTGTTTCTTTGCAGGCATACAAGGGCAAGGATGAGTCTGAGCTGCTTGCTGAAGCTTTCAAAGCTCAAGGTAAAGAAATAACTTACGTGTGACCGAACAACTGAGTTTTGCTCATGATACAGGCAACGGATCAATGGCCAGTCATCGTTATGTTGAGGCTATTGAACTGTATACTCTAGCGATTTCACTATCCAGCAACAATGCGATATTTTTTGCGAACAGGTATCAAGTTCGTGATCAACTTTTGTGTAGCCTTTCTATTCGTTTTTATAGAGCAGCTGCTCACACGCAAGCTGGAAACCATGGCGCTGCTATTACGGATTGCCACAAGGCCATAGAGATAAATCCTCGATATAGCAAGGCTTACAGTCGCTTGGGTCTTGTCCATTACTCTCAAGGACGATACCTTGACGCAGTTGAGTGGTTCACTAAAGGTAGCTCGACAGAACCGATTACATGTCGTGCTAACTTGTTTTTCGTTCCCTCCAGCTTTAGAAGTGGATCCCTCAAACACGTCTGCCAGTGATAACCTTCAGGTAAGTTGCTACGATGGTCAATCTCGTGTAAATTATTTGATCTCAGAGTGCGCGACAAAAGCTTGTTGAAGCGCTTCGTGGAAGCAGCCAATATCAAGAGGTAAGGGAGAGAACCTCTGTTCTTGTTAATCGTGGCCTAACAAATCGTATTTTTTCTTCTTCAGCCCGGTGCATGTGTTGTAAATGTGACTGCACAATTCGAGACAAGTGATAGCGAAAACTCGTCGCCAGCAAGAAACTCGGACGCACAGGCGGCCAGTGGCGCCACGGCCGAAGAACAGACACAAGAACAACATCCACAAGATCACGAAGGAGAGGCCCGGAGAGACGGCAGCAATGAGGCCAGGACAAATCCTCCCGAGTTCCAACCGGACGGTCTCTCGGGCTTGCTACAGTGCGTAATGCAAGGCATCCAGCAGGGCGGTGCCGGACTGGAGAACTTGGTTCCAGAAGTTGCAAACATGGTCCGAGGATTTCCAGCCGAGAACTTTGCGTCAGGGGCCACTGCTACGTTCGATTTCGCTGAGACGCTCCAGTCGGCGATCCAAAACCTGGGAATCCCAGCGAGTCAGGCCCAGCGGAATCAAAACTCTTCGCAGCAACAGCAGCAGCAAAATCAAAACCAAAGTTCGCAGGAGTGAAGAAAGTTTTCCGCCATTCGTGCTCGTTTTGTAGGCAAGGCCTTAAGAGAAGAATTAAGCGGTATATTTAGAGGTTTGTGCTGCCATGCACAAGAAGGAAAGCCAGTTGTGGATACAGCTCTGAGAGATCCTTGTAGAAAACCCTAGGGCCCTAGAGAATGTTCAGGCGGTTGATAAGCGCGAGTAGTAGGAGCGGCATCCGCACGGCAAGCGCAAAGACGCTCTCTCAGGTGAGCAAACCACTGACGGAGGATGCCTACAGAGAGTTTGGAGAGTTTCTGTGGATGGTGATGCTCCGCCTAAACAACCGTGTCCTCGGCCAAGTCTTTAAGGCGGTGGGCGACTGTGATAGTACCACCGTCTGCTTCGAGGGCCATCTCCTGGACCACATGCTCAAGTACACCGAAATTGTGAGCGGCGAATTCCCCCCACCCGCTGAAAAACCACTCGGGCTTGACGACATAGGCGACTACCCCATCCCATATACACACATGATCAAGCTTGTGAAAAATGCCTCGGAGGATGCAAGGTGCCGCTTGCATGGAGAGCCCCCCATCCATCAACGCACAAAGGAAGAAACTCGCCTCGTGCATGACTTTTGCCGGACTGTTGCCTGCCGAGCCGAGAAGGAAGTCTTCTCTGGGGAGCCAAACGTGCACGAGCTGCAGGAGCAGGCGCGTCTGTTTGGCGCTGAGTGTTATCCCAAGTTCTTTGGTCTGCAGTCCACGAACCTCTCCGTTCTGATCCAGGAGCACTCTGAATCATATGCTACACCGGTTGTTCCAAGAAAGATCTTCTGGAGGGAGTACTTGACGAGGTGTGCCAGGAGCCTCGAGTTGGCGCAGGAGGTGGCTGATGCCGGGGGACTGCCGGAGTTCCCTCGTCACGGGGGTCTCGTCGCTCTCTACAACTTTGAGAAGAAACACGCTTACCAGCTGCTGCTAAACTGCCTCAAGAGCATTGATAAAGGTATGGTTGATCCTGCCCGGAGTTTTTTATTCTTTTTTCTGTGTCTGGCAGGATATGACGAGCGGAAGCTATTGTGGTCGTCGTTTGAGAACCAGCAGTTCTATACTGTCGATGTGCAAGTACCTGGTAAGTCATTTGGATGGAGACGTTGTCATCTCTTTTTTTTCTTGCGCAGGTCTCACGTCGCTGAATCAAGTGCAAGTGAATGTTGCAAAAGATGGACCGGGTGTGCTTGTTACCACGGAGAAGGACGTGTTCCGCCCCGAGAGGCTTGCCGTTCCTCCTTACGCTAATGTCGACGGTGCAATAGTTAATCTCCAGGATGAGATTCTCACCATTCGCCTTCCCAAGGGGGACGCTGTACTCGAAGGGACAGTGCCGGCATTGCCAGTTGAGGACTTTGACGAGACCAAGCTAGACAAGAGTATGGATCTTTTTTTGTTCTTTTTGCCTCTAATTTCCTGTTTCTTTTCTTCTGTAGCCAAGAATAAAGTAGATGACGAGCATCACCACGAAGTTCCAGGTATGTCCCTGAAAACTTTCACACTTTCTTAATAGTTCTTGGCTTTGCGACCGTGCAGCCCTGTTGCGAGAGGAAGTGATTGTGGACTCAGCCAGCGTTAAGCCTCAGGGGGACGGTGAGCTCGAAGGGACAGCTCTGACATTACCAATTGAGGACCTTGACGAGACCAAGTTGGACAAGAGTATCGTGTTTTTCTCTCTTTTTTTTTTCTTTTTTTTTTGTTGCCTCTACTCATTTCCTGTTTTACTTTTCTGCTGTAGCCAAGAACAAACCCATAAAGGCAACTTCGGTAGATGATGAGCATCACCACATCCTTCGTGTCGAAATTCCAGGTATGAAAACTTTCACGCTTTCTCAATAGCTTTTGGCTTTGCGACTGTGCAGGCATGTCGCGAGAGGAAGTTATTGTGGATAATATAGGTCCGGAACTCATCATTAAGACCAGCGACAACGTCTTCCAGCAAAGGAAGTTTAAGTTTCCCTCGCGTGCTGACATGAAGCAGGCTAGAGCGTCTTTCTGGAACGGCTTGCTTACCATTCGTGTTCCCAAGAGTACAACGGCCGTAGTGTAAATTGCCCTCTCTTGTCAAGATAAATGAATTGGAAAATATTATATGTGCAGTTAAGTATCTATTTATCTTCTTGCCCCCGGATCTGGCCAATGGCGGCCGTTATGATTGGGTAAAAGTTGTTTGCAGGTTTAAAATTTGGGATTAGTATTTCCTCACTCTATTTCTTTACATCTCTTATATGCAGACCATTTAC
>NW_003314280.1:1843415-1869125 GCF_000143415.4 Selaginella moellendorffii | reverse complement strand
AATACAAAAATCATGGTAGGTATGGAGAAAGTATGGAATAAAAATTGAAAACACCACCAACTATAAATGATCATTAAGATCCATCCCTATAAAATAAAGATCATCCTCAGGCATCTATTAAGAAAATAAACTACCATTTCAAAGACCTTTGTCCTTATCCACATTTGACCTCCTACAATTATTAACTCCAATTTCAAATTCTTAAACACCATCCTTAATTATATAAGGATAATCTTATGAATCCTTTATTGTCTAGGACGTGATCCTAACTATAGTTGTTTACTATAACCATAATATCTAATTTATTAAGTTAAATGCTTTTATGAAGTACACCTTAACTCTCTAAAGAAAACTTTATACTATTTTTAAAATCCCAAAGTCATTCCCTTATTAGCCCCTTTCTATTCACCACATTGTTAACATGTTCATATATGAACTAAGGTGAAAAGTCATTCCCTCTTGAGATGCTAATCTTTGAAGAAGACCCACTCTTAGGACCTTTCGATGATAACATCAAGTGGTAATATATTTAACTACCAATAAGAGTCAAATTGAAAAATAACTTCGATACCAATCTATGGATGGATGGTTAACACTTTGTTGTTCATGCAGTGTATTGTTAAAACCATGTAGGACCAAGTAGGAGCTAATACAATAAGTAGAAACCTTAACAAGGGAATTTAACTAAGGCTAAAGCCGTAGTGGTCAGATAGACAAGATAAACTAGTAAATTGGAAAGGAAAAATTTATGGCTTATAAACACAAGCTTTAAAAGTAGATTTAGTTCCTTACATTATACCCTTAAACTTCCCTTTAACCTATATTGACTATACAGTCAAAGTTAGTACCTAACAATTCTTCCACCCTAACAATGTCCTTGTCCAAGGATAAGTTGTACTAATGATCACCCTTTTTGGGGAACTTTACTTAAACTCTTAGTCCATCCTCCATAACTGTATATATTAAAGAAGCATTAAACCCTTCATTCCGAGGTAGTACACTTTTTAATTGGCTAATATAAAAATACCAAATGAATTTTCATCCCAATTGGTAATTGCATTCAATAAACCACCTTACCAATGCACTCTAACACTTCATATAGACTAGTTTATCTATAAGAAATTTTATCACTTTTCCCACTTCATAAAAGCACAAACCATTCACTTAATGGACAAGTTGCTCACACGAAAACAAAATCTCCCACTTTATATTCTTGAAATTAACAATACTTATTTGCAAACTTCTCCATTTTATCTTGAGATATTTACAAATTTCATTTATATACCACCAAAATCTCATAAACTTCAGTGGCTAAATCAATCACCTTTGAATCAAGCTCACTTTTTTCTTCTTCCTCAATTTTTTTTTATTTTCTCCTCTTTACTTTGATGTTTTAAAAAAAAAAAACCTTCGAAGGAGGGGGGGATGGATGGATAATAATAAAGTGAAGATGAGTGGATACAATAGTGGAATAAAGATAAATTATATGAATTATGGAGTGAGGATGAATATAGTAAATTCAAATGGAACATCTAACCTCAACATAATGAGGCTAAACAAATGTGATAGTGAAGTGAAGCTGAACATAGGTGGTGGAATGAAGATGAACATGATAAGTTCAAATGAAGCCAGTGTTTCAAAACTTTTTTTCCTTCAAGGGGATAAAAAAGATTTTGAGGATGAACATAGTGAATTTGACTTCGTATATGTGGTGTTGAATGAAAACAAAAGTCATGAGTCCGAATTAACATAGGTTTTAAATGTTGATCAAAGGGAAGATGTAAAAGCAGTTCTACTTATGGTCATAAGTTTGAGTTAATAATGGTTTTGGAGGATTGTCAGTAGGCAAACTTAAAGATGAGAGGTATTGTTTACTCCAATGGTGCTTTATAAACTATAGTGGCTTGTTTTAATTCATAATTATAATTTCAAGGTTGGTTCAAATATTTGGCAATTATATATGGAGTTGCAATTGGTTCATTTAAATTTTGTAATTGACTCATGTTCTTGTGAAAATTTATAATTGTTTAGTAGAAGTTTTAGATGTTCCATTTGACTTATCATCATCAACTTTTTCATCTTTTAGATAAGAGGATGGTGTAATGTTTGTAAATAGATATACATATATATACATATATATATATATATATATATGTATGTATATATATATGTATGTATATGTATATGTATATCTATGTATATCTATTTACAAACATTACACCATCCTCTTATCTAAAAGGATGTGTGTGTGTGTCTATATATGGTAATATGTTAATTATAGTATTATAATAATATGGACTGTCAATTTTGGACTGAATCTAGTCTTTCCATTTTTGTATATAAGTAATGGTTTAAACCCTAATTAACATACCCTATTTATATAGATTATATATTTTATATAAATAATGCTTATTATTTTGTGAATACTCTGTTGGCTACAAAAGGAAATTTGTTGCATTAGCAAGCCATTTAGGAGAAGAAAAATGCTAACATTGTTAATTGATCAAGTTACTAAGTTTTGATTTTTGGCTTCAATTGACTTGAGCAAGGCATATGGTACCAATAGAAATCAATCCTTGCTGTTTTCTCTAACATAGAAAATTCCTGCTGCTCGATACTCTGACTTTTGTAAAAAGGCCAGATTCTATTTGTTTAAGTGATCAAAGTACTACTGGAGAAATTAAACTCTTTATATAACAATACCATTCTGTTATAAGTGACAAGAGAACAGACATAAATAGTAGGCACTACTAAAAAGCTAGCTCTGTAGCTCTGTACTCTTGGGAACGCGAATGGTAAGCAAGCCGTTCCGGAAAGACGCTCTAGCCTGCTTCAAGTCAGCACTAGAGGGAAGCTTAAGCTTCTTTTGCTTGAAGACGTTGCCGCTGGTCTTAACGATGAGTTCCGGCCCTGCACAGTCCACAATCACTTCCTCTCGCGACAAGCCTGCACGGTCAACAAGCCAGAAGCTCTTGAGAAAACACGAGAGTTTTCAGAGACATACCTGGAACTTCGACACGAAGAATGTGGTGATGCTCGTCATCTGCTGTAGTTGCCCTGATGGATCGCCTCTTGGCTACAGCAGAGAAGAAGAGAAAAACAGGAAATTAGTAGAGGTAAAAAGAACAAAAAAAGAAAAACATAAGATCGATACTCTTGTTCAGCTCAGTCTCGTCGAGGTCGTCAATTGGCACAGTTGAAGCTGTCCATTTGAGCGCAGAGGCCCCTTTGGGAAGGCGAATGGTGAGAATCTCATCCTGGAGATTATGTATTGCACCGTCGACGTCGGCGTAAGGAGGAACTGGAAGCCTCTCTGGGCGGAACACGTCCTTCTCCGTGGAAACACGCATGCCCTGTCCATCTTTTACAACACTCACTTGATCCAGCGACGTGAGACCTGTACAGCAGTACGCAAGAAAAAAATTAAGATAACAACAACTGCAAATGAATTACCGGGCACTTGCACATCCACAGTGTAGAACTGCTGGTTCTCGAAAGACGACCACAAGAGCTTGCGCTCGTCATATCCTGCATGCCACAGAAAGAAAACAAGTAAAACACTCCAGGCAGGATCGAAGCCATACCTTTCTTGTACTTGTGGCAGTTTAGCAGCAGCTTGTAAGCGTGTTTCTTTTCAAAGTTGTAGAGAGCGACGAGACCTCCATGATGAGGGAACTCCGGCAGTCCCCCGGCATCAGCCACCTCCTGCGCCAACTCGAGGCTCCTGAGACACTTCCCCAAGGGATCGCTGGAGAAGAAAGTGCGTGGAACGACAGGTGTAGCAAATGATCGAGAGCGCACATCGACAAGAGAGGTGAGGTTTGTGGACTGCAGACCAAAGATGCCGGCATAGCACTCGGCGGCAAACGCACGCGCCTGCTCCTGCAACTCGTGCACGTTTGGCTCACCGGAGAAGACTTCCTTCTCGGCTCGGCAGGCAACATTCCGGCAAAAGTCGTACACGAGGCGAGTTTCTTCCTGTGTGCGGTGATGGATGGGTGGCTCTCCACGGCAGCAGCGGATTGCATTCTTCGTGGCGTCGTCCACGAGCTTGATCATGTGTGTATATGGGATGGGGTAGTCGCCTATGTCGTCAAACCCGAGTGGTTTCTTAACAGGGGGGAATTCGCCGCTGACGATTTCGGTGTACTTGAGAGTCTGGTCTAGGAGATTCGCCTGGAAGCAGCCCGTGGCGCCATCACTTTCGCCTAGCGCCCGATAAACTTGGCCGAGGACTCGGTTGTCTAGGCGGAGCATCACCAGCCACATAAAGTCTCCATACTCTCTGTAGGCCTCGTCCGTCTGTGGTCTGCCAGCTGTGAGGATGCTTGGGTAGATGCTCCTACAACTCGCGCTTGCTGTGTGGATGCTCCTGCTTGCTGGGTAGATGCTCCTACACGCGCGAATCAGCGGCCCGAACATTCTCCGCTTGCACTTGTGTGTCTGAGCCTACTGCATTAAACCCTAAAAGAATTCTCATCTTTAGAGGCTGTGACTTTTTCCAAGAATTTCTTGTGCTCACACTTCACAGTCAGTGTAAACGATCTGCATGATGCAAGATTCTAATTGCTTCTCAGTGATCAAGCAGTTTCTTCACACCATTCATGCTTGGTACGGGGGGATTTAGCAAGAACGGAGTTGAGCCAAAGGCCTGGAGTCACCACCACCAGAGACTTGATAATCTCTTCAAACGAAGCAGCTGTCTATCCAAGTCATCCTGAGCATGGTAACTAAAATTCCATCCTGAAGCTTGCAAAGCTTTGCCTTTCATGCTGGGTTACAAATTCACTCAAGAGAAATAAAACCACCTTCGTTTGTATCAGCATATCGGTGAGTGTCGATTGAGCCTGTGAGCTACTCTCTTGCAAGCTTCAAGTGAGACCATAAAATTTCCATATAATAGAAAGAATCTCAAAGCTTGATCTTACCAAGTCTAACAGTGAAAACCAACAAAGTGGCAGCAAGTTTTTAGGAATTTGACTTCTAAGTGCAATTGTTGATTGTGCGGTGGTGGTAGCAGCATGGGGTGAGCAATATAGCTTGTGGGAAGGTAGTGAGCTTAGTGTGTGGTTTTCAAGTGGGATGAGCTTGTAACTTTTTTTCCTCTTCTAGGATCAATCAAGCACAATTATGTTTTGAGTTCTAAAACACTGGAAAAACATTGGTTTGTTTGGAAGTAAAAGTTTTTCATCTTTCAAATTTTGATTTAATCTATTTTTTCAAATAAATTTAACTAATAAAATACAAATATAAATATAGATCTAAACACTAAAAGGAATCTAAAAACACTTTTGAAGCTGAATCTTGGTTTAAATCTTGCATAAAAATGTAATAAATGTGTTTGCAAGTTAAATATACCTTTCCCCTATTCTCTCTTTGTGTGAAATCTAGGCAGATACATGATGGATTTTCATAGATTTAGATAGTATATTTAGCATTATTTGATAACTCAATCACGACAACAAACTTTTCAGCCATCACATTAATATAATTTATCCTTATGATTATGCACTTCAACTCCTTTGCTAACTTGATTTTATTTTGCACACCCTTCAAAATAAAAGACCTATATTGTACAACTTTCTCATTTCTAACTAGTTATGTATGTTAGTTTAATATTGATATTGGTGGTATAGTAGTATCAACAACAACATTTGAGGAATGAAATTTACTCTTTTTAAACTTTCAATCTCTATAACTTTACTCAACTAGCCACTCTTCTGACATGGAATCTGGGTTCAAGATAATTAAGCTATAGATCTAGCTTATATGAGTAATATTAACCCCACAATAGTAAATTTAGCTTGACTAGCAAACCCCACACAACAACTTTGACAACCCCATATAATAACCTAGACAACCTCATATAATAACCTCAACAACCCCACAAACATAGCATTGCTGAAGAATTCAAGTCTAAGCACATAAATGTGAGATGTTAAGCTCAACTCCTAATCATTCTAGAGCAACATCCATTGTTTTTGGCACTAATTCTTTGAATTGTGCAATTGATATGAGAAATTAACTCATAAAAAATAACCTTCTTAACCTTTGGCATTAGATATATTTATGTAACAATTGACACCTCCTCCATTCCATATTCTTTAGTTCTTCTCTAGTGTTATAGAATATAATGGTAGTCAAACTTTAGATGGTGAGATCTACAAGGAGTGATATTAAACCTATCAAATGTCTATTGACACTTTATAAGTTCTTGGTATTTAGCCACACCTTCATCCCAAGTTGAAACTCTATGTCTTGGCACTTTTAGTTTGCATATTTAGTTTGCATTTATTGAGCCTGTTTCAAGGAATCCCTTACCAAATTCCAAATATTGAGTTTTTTCACCATAAATGCTTTTATTGTGGATAACTTTCCATAATACTTAACCATGCCAAGTTCTACAAGACTTTCAATGGCTCAATAGACTTTCAATGGTAGAAGGGTAGTGCCAATGGTAGAGTTAATATCCAATATATTATTGTTGATTTATAACTTGATTTTAATTTGGGGATATGAGGATAGTGTATAAAGTTACCAAGTGTGTTTAGTTAGAAATTGACCCAAAGGTAAAAAAATATCTTTTTAGAGATTATTTGATCTTGAGTTCTTTAAGTAGGTTTATGGGGCCCTATGAGATTGAAGCTCGAATTGGTAAGGTGGTTTACCACCTTTGACTTCCTTAAGAGATGGGGAAGATGAACTTTGTATTCCGCGTGAACTTACTTAAATTATACTTTGAAGACCCACTTCGCAAAGACTAAATGAAATCTTTACCTAAGGTTATCCAAGGGGACGAGAAATATGAAGTCGAGGCCATCCTTAATGTGTGCAAGAACAAGTGACAACAATGTGAGGTGAATAAATTCCATGTAAAGTATAAAGGATTTCCACTCTACAAAACAACATGGGAACCGGAGAAGAACTTGACAAACACTCAAGATCTAATACAAGGATTTTTCCAAGGTAAAACCAAGGAGCCTATATCAACTGCCACAAAGAGAAGCTTTTGTTATAAAAACGAGCTTAGAAAGTAAACACTGGATGAACTAGTGCCAAATGAACCCCTTGATGATATTCCCGAAAGAAAGATAAAAAGGTTATTGACTTATTTATGCAAAGACCCTTTGTTACTTATATGACTTCTCATTTCCTAAAGGCATCTTGGTGTCCAAACCTTCCACTATAGCAATACTAATAAAATGTTGTTGATGCTAAGGTCTTCACTCAAGAAATAAAAGTTACTAATTTGGAAAACACCAACAATGCTGATAAGTGTGACTAACTTTATCACATATTCAACAATGGATATCATGGCCATAACCACATGCTTGCCCTTGTTTTTGAACTCAAATAGTAGTAGTATCAACCTCTATTGGAACAAGATCATCTCTTATAGAAAGTGGAGTTGAATGACATGTAATAAGAAGTGGAAGAGGTGATATTTGATAATTGTAAACTTTTGAATTTGGACTTCTTGGGATGTCACCAGCCTAGTACTATTCAAACCCAAGGAAACTTAACCACAAGTATTTCAAAACCCTTAACCAATTAAAAAAAAGGGGTGCACTCTTATTTACCTTTCCTTCTATATTTGAACTTTATGGATCTTCTTTCAAGTTGTTCTCTTTTATTCTTTTTGGTTGCTTACAATCCACCATGTTTCCCTACAAGTTTATGCCCTCGTGAACAAAAGTTGAAAGCCACAACTCTCTTGAGAGCCCCATTCTCTTGACACTCTACCCCTCGAGTCAAGCCCAACTAGAGCAAACTAAACCTATCAGATGTCAATTAACATATAGTGCGATTTTCTTAGCCAATAAACAGAGTCGGACTTGAGACCTCTTTAATACCAAATGTAAGCTTTTGAATTTGGACTTCTCGGGAAGTTGCCCAGCCTAGTACTATTCAAACCTAAGGACATTTAACCACAAGTATCCCAAAACCCTTAATCAATTTGAAAAATGGGGTGCACTCTTATTTATGGGCCCTTTCCTTTTATATTTGAACCCTATGGATCATCTCTCTTCTCTTTTGTTTTCTTTGGTTGTTTACAATAATGTTGTGCCAAGTAAAATGTAAGCGACTGAATTTTCCATTTCTACTTTAGTCACTTAACCACACCTCCGACCACTTGGAGGAGTCTCATTCACAACCTCCATAAGTCCAATTCAGGACTTGGGACTTGCTAGCCCCGAGAATGGCATCCATGCCACTCAACATTTGCACTTGGTCCCAGTGCTCCACGTGTCCGATCCCATGACCGACACTCAAAGGTACCACCGACATGGCAGCTTGTTACGCTAAGGCCATGCCCAATCACCTTTGCCACACTGGTAGTCCATTACCACTTGCATCACAGTCTTGGCTCTCCAAGACTAGGCAAACCATCCGTGAGTGGTCATCTCAGATCCACTCCTTAGCATCCTTAGGATGCCCACCGACAAGGGGAATAGCCTTCCCCAATATCCCTCTGTCAATCCCCACTAAGTCCCTTTCTGCCCTTGGCCGTGTTTGCCAACACTGCCACTGGATCGAGGCCCACAGGCCCGACCACTAAGTCCCACGGTCCTCTGGGACTTCCTCACCATGTGACTGTATCCTTAGTCACCACACTAGAGGATTGCTTTTCCTCCTTTCTCCATTTGGGACTCCGGGACAACATTTTGAAACACCGTGGGCCTACGCGAGCCCCGTGGGTACTCTCCCCGCCTTCCACCTTTAGGTGCTCTAGCCATGGGCTTAGAGCGAGGTTCCGTTGAGCCACGCCTAGTATCCAAGTAGGTAGTGCCACCCACACTTGGACTGGGAGCATCAGCCAGTCGATCTCCCGGGGGAACTAGAGCCGGCTCTTGAACACTTCACCACGCTACCCCACTTGTCGGTCTGTATTCACTCTAGTCTTGGACTTCCCAGTGGTCAGTTCATCACCCAACACTGGGTCTGGCCTTCCTAGGCCAAACTGGCCTTTCCTGGCCAAACTGGCTCCACTGCAGTCCTCCCCCTTACTATACTTTTGGAGCTCACCAAACCCCCCAGGGTCTGGGAGATGAACGCTTTGGGCTTTCACCCTCTCAGACTCGGACTCGGACTCGGACTCGGACTCGGACTCGGACTCAGACTCGGACTCGGACTCGGACTCGGACTCGGGCTCGGGCTTGGGCTCAGTCTCAGCCTTGGCCTCGGTCTCGGTCTCGGTCCCGGTCTCGGTCTCGGTCTCGGTCTCGGTCTCGGTCCCGGTCTTGGTCTCGACCTCGGACTCCATCTCGGGTCCTTCTCGGACTCCATCTCGGACTCCATCTCGGACTCCGTCTCGGTCCATCTCGGACTCCATCTCGGACTCCGTCTCGGTCCATCTCGGACTCCATCTCGGACTCCATCTTGGACTCCATCTCGGACTCCGTCTTGGTCCATCTCGGACTCCATCTCGGGTCCATCTTGGACTCCGTCTCGGTCCACCTCGGACTCCATCTCGGACTCCATTTCGGGTCCATCTCGGACTCCATCTCGGACTCCATCTCGGGTCCATCTCGAACTCCGTCTCGGTCCACCTCGGACTCCACTTCTGGTCCATCTCGGACTCCATATCGGACTCCATCTCGGACTCCACTTCGGGTCCATCTCGGACTCCATATCGGACTCCATCTCGGACTCCACTTCGGACTCCATATCAGACTCCACTTCGGGTCCATCTCGGACTCCAACTGGGGTCCACCTCGGACACTTCCACGTGTCATGTGTTGGTTCTTTTTGGGTCCCTTTTTGGAGCCTTGCTTATTGCTCGCTTCGTGCTCGCTCCTTGAGCACTTTGTTGGGAGTTCCACTCCCGCTCTTGACCTTCCAAGTTAGAGCTTTTAGTCCAAACGTGTTACACCCGTTTGGGCTTTTGCTTCGGCCACTACCACATGGCACCCTTTCCGGCTCCACTTTGGGGCCTAGGGATTTTGTGTCTCACATGAATAAACCCTATGGATCATCTCTCTTCTCTTTTGTTTTCTTTGGTTGCTTACAATAATGTTGTGCCAAGTGAAAAGCATCATCAAGGGTGGATAGAACAAGTGCATGCATAAGTCTTACAAAATTTTGACGAAATGCTAGTCATAACATTCCCAATTTGATCCGCTTAAACATATTTAGTTTTGCATGAAGTAAAAGACTTCAGAAACAAATATCAAATTGCATCACTGACTTAAATGGACTTTAATGAAGATGATACAATTATTACAAAGCATCATCACAATTGTTAGCATGTCCAAAAGGCATTTAAAATCATTTGGGAGAATGTTCCAATCCTCACAAGTGGCTACACTCAAACCATTGTATTATTACAATGTTATCCCTTGAGAATACATGGGAAACTCACATAAATGTTAAGTATCATCCCAAGAATGATATGTGGCAATCACCATAAAATGATCGAACCAATGATACACATCATCCCCAAGATTCCCATGAAAGAATTTCAGCTAAACACAAAGATTAGCAGCAAGAGTAAAAGAAGTTGTACTACACGCCATGAATGTTGTTATTAACCAAATCTGATTATTCAACTACAACTGCATACTATTAAGCAATTGTACTAATTATTGCTTTAGAGTCAAAGGAGGAGGAGGCTACTACTCTGCCATATAAATAAATGAAAAGGAAAAAATAAAATAAAAGAAGAAATTGAAAAAGCTATAAGGAAAGGGAGATTTAGACAATGTAAAAGCTAGATCTAAAACAAAATCTCAAATTCAAACACTCCTTAGGGACAATCAAAGTTGCCCTTCATTTCCACCAATATGATTGCATAGAATATAAAAATGGAATATAAAAATATGCAATTAGCTCAAAAACCTTAATTTATATATAGGAGTGTTTAGATTGAAACCAGTCTGATGGCCATCAAAATCCCACTATGCTAATATTAGTATATAGCATTGTAGCCATACACTAATATTAATATACGGCATTATAGCTATACATTTAGACCTCATATAGTATAATAGTTGAATATATATTTATATTTATTTTGTGTTTAAGTTATAAATATGTTATAATTTTCTTAAACAGCCAAAGCATATTCTAACAGAATTAAATGATCTAATGGCTAGAATGTATTTAGATTGATCTTGTGATTTCAAATGAGGTGCACTGGATCTTGGCAAACACAGAGGATCAATTGGTGGCCCCAATGCATATACAACAAGAAGCAGCATTTCCCTAGGCTACCCTCAAGCTGGTCTTGAGCATCCTCAATACTGTTTGTCCTGGGCCTTAGAGATCATGCTGTATATCAAGACATGAGCAGTCATGCTTGTAGTCAAGGTCGATAGAGCTGGCTGTAACATATTGTTAAATCAAAAGTGCCCTAGATAAAAAAAAGCTATAAAGATTGAATTTGTTTTTCTCTTAAACCTTTGGTGGAATTGTTTTTTAACTTAATGCAAAAATATTATGCTTTTAGATTGCTATATAAGTAATCAAAATGTGATTGTGTGGATAATATTTGATATGCCATATATGCATGGGCATGACACCTCACTTTGCCAACAAACACTAATACCATATTATTTTATATAATAGATTTGAAGTTTTTGTTTTCATTCTTGTGTCATTTAGCTTAGATTTTTATTATTATGATCATTTGTGGCACTCCATTTTTCCGTATTCTCAAAACTTGGAGATGTATTTGATTGCAATGTGCTTTAATGTAAGTATGGTGTTTAAATTGCTCTCATAAATGCCTCTCATTGCTTATAGCTTATTTGAGCACACCTTAATATAAATAGCAATTGATTAGTGCAGAGGTGAGCATGCAAGTAAATCATGCTATAGCTGTGATAAAGTGTTAGCTTCATTAATTTATCACATACATGTCTTACCAGCCATGCATCCTTCCAATGTTCTTGGTGGACAGGCCATGGAGATTGCTTACAGCAACGACAAGCTCAAGAAGTACCTGGAGACAGCGGTCGAAGTTGACCCAGGCTGGTGGTATAAGTATAACTATCTCACAGACTCCTCCGAGATCGATGTGGACTGCCTGGCGGATGGAAACAAGGGCGTGGTTATAGGGGGGATCATGGAGCACATCGAGCAGGCTGGAGTCCATTCCGGGGAGTCTTGTTGCTCGATTCCGATGCAAACCATTCCAGCGGGTGCTTTAGCACCAAAACTCCAACCTTGCCATCCGTTGTCCTCCATGCGTCCTAGAAAGATCCAAGAGTCCGGGATGCAGCGATTTACCTCTGCACTAACCTTCAGGTAAGTTACTAAGATGGTCGATTTCGTGCGTCAGAGTGAGCTTTTTGAAGCGCTTCGTGGAAGCACTGTTCTTGCTAGTCGTGGCCTAACGGAATCTTTTTTTTTTTCTTAAATTTGACTGAGGCGGCCAGTGGAAGAACATACACAAGACCAACAAATGCAAGGCATCCAACAGGGCGGTGCTGGGCCGGAAAACTGGTTCCAGAAGTCCCTAGAATGGTCCGAGGATTTCCGGCCGAGAACTTCGAGAACATGACGTCAGGAACCATTGCTTTCGCTGAGACGCTCCAGTTGGCGATCCAAAACATGTTAATCCTGGCGAGGCAGGCTCAGCAGAATCAAAATTCTTCACGGCAGCAGCAGCAGCAGCAGCAGCAGCAGAATCAAAACCAAACTTTGCAGGAGCGTACTCGTTAAGCAAAGCCTTTAAGGTAGTGGTTTATGTTTGGCGCGAATATGAAAGGCTAAGCATGGCGCGAAGGGCTGAGAGCCTGCCACGTGTGTCCATCCGCAAGAGCCCTAAGTTCTCAAGGTATGCGCTTGGCTCCTGGAATGTAGGCGGCAAGAAGAAAATGTCACAGCTCTCGGGTAAGAAGGAGGTCGCTGGCGCCTTGGATGCTGCTGCCGCCGGAGCCAAGAAGCCGAAATTGGACGCCGATGGCGGTGGATTCCTAGGCGAGGGATTGAGATCGTCGATCGGTGTGAATCCCAGGAGAGTGCGCGTGTTAAGGCAAGGGGATGAATCTCACAGCGGTCCTGTGGTGTATTGGATGTCGAGGGATCAGCGATCCAGGGATAACTGGGCTTTGCTCTACGCGGCCGAGCAGGCCAGGAAGAGAGATACCCCAGTGGCCGTGGTGTTTAATTTGGTGGAGAGCTTTCTGGAAGCCAAAGCCCGGCATTTTGGATTTCTTCTTCGGGGCCTGCGCGTTGTGGAGAAGAACCTCGACAAGCTTGGCATCGCTTTTTTCTTGCTACGGGTAATCCTTTGTTTTTCTTGAGAACTTTCTTGTTTCCATGCCTGGAATGGTGCTTTAGATCTCTCTCTCTTTGTTTTCACGTTTCCATGGTTTTAACTCTGCAGGGTCGACCAGAAGACACGATTCCCTCATTTGTCGAGGCATGCAACGCGTCCATCCTCGTACTTGATTTTTCTTCTCTGAGGATTGGTCGAACCTGGAGAACTGGTGTTGTAAGCAGACTCGGGGCAGACACTACCACCGCCGTCCACGAGGTAGATGCTCATAATGTTGTTCCCGTTTGGATTGCCTCGGACAAACTGGAATACGCTGCTCGTACTATCAGATTGAAAATCCAGAGGCAGCTTCCAGAGTTTTTGGTGGACTTTCCAACGCTCGAGCCTTTCTCAAAGCCTTGGCCTGGGGTGGCACAAGAGAAGATCGATTGGGATTCTCTTATAGATGAAGTTCTAAGGTAACGACGTCAAGAAAAGGTCTCGCTGACATTTTCTCTGCGATGTAACAGAGCTGGTGACGAAGTTCCTGAAGTCGACTGGTGTGAACCAGGCGAAGATATAGCTCTTGAACGGTTAGCGGTTTTTTTGTCCTCTAGACTTCAACGTTACAGCGCTGAGAGAAATGACCCGTCCAAACTTGAACGTTTATCAGACCTCTCCCCTTACTTTCACTACGGCCAGCTTTCTCCTCAACGCTGCGCATTTGAGGTTCGAAAAGCTCGTAAGCTACATATGCAGGTTCGTTCAAAATCTTTTGATGGCTTCGTTGTCTTGATTCCTTCTTCCTTTTTTCCCAGTCTGTGGATTCGTTTCTGGAGGAACTAATAATCAGGCGGGAGCTGTCTGACAATTTTTGCTACTATCAACCGAATTATGACAACATCCAGGGAGCGTGGGAATGGGCCCGGAACTCCTTGCTTGAGCATGCGAATGATAAAAGAGAACATATCTACACGTAAGCTGTCTCTAGGGTCGTTTCAAAAGCTTGCAGCTTAGACAGATTTGGTGCTTCTTTTTTCCAGGAGGCAGCAGCTTGAAGATGGGAAGACAAAAGATAAAGTAAGGGACTTGAATTCAATGAACAGGCTACTAGTTTCTTTCTTTGATTTTTTTTCTGAACAGCTATGGAACGCTTCCCAGCTAGAGATGGTTCATCGTGGGAAAATGCACGGTTTTATGCGGTATGTTCCAAAGTAGTTCTCGATTTATGACTCCTTTTGCACTGTTTTTTGGCAGTATGTACTGGGCGAAGAAGATACTGGAGTGGACGGAAAGTCCCGAGGACGCTTTGGCCATTGCGATTTACTTCAACGACAAGGTATTGTTTACCCCCTCTCTTTGTGTTCTTCATAGAGAAAGCCTTTGTTGCAGTATCAATTGGATGGAAGAGATCCAAATGGCTACGTTGGTTGTATGTGGTCCATATGTGGCATTCATGACCAGGTGTGCGAGCAAAATACACAGGCTCTTTCTCACAGGCTTGTTTTTCAGGGCTGGAAAGAGAGGCCAATATTTGGCAAGATACGTTACATGAACTACGAAGGCTGCAAGCGTAAGTTCAATGTGGATGGATACATTATGTACGTGAACAAGCTTGTCGCCGAGGTGAAGAAGCGTCGAAAGAGGTGATGTAGTAGCCTTATCCTATGTTTTCTAGCTTGTAAGATCGAGTTCTTGTTCCTTCAGCCAGGAGAGAACTTTAGAATGTTAACTTGGATCCGAGTCCAAGCACTCAGCACCGTCGTCCACGTAACAAACGTTGGCTCGAAAGGCATAGCTTCCACCATATCCAGAGCTTCCTCGAGCTGGTTGGCCCGGCTGAGAAGATCGATGACGCAGTGGTAGTGCTCGCGGCCGGGCCTCACCTTGTACTTGGACTGCATCGCGTCGAAGCAGAGCCTCCCAGTGTCGACCAGGCCGGAATGACTGCACACGGCCAGAAGGCATTGAAATCCCATGCCGCAGACTTTGACACCTTCGTCGACCATCTCGTGGAAGGTCTCGAACACCAGAGCGGCGTCCCCTCCGCGGCTGTACCCGGCGAGCAATGCAGTCCAGGCCACTGCGTCTCTGGAAGCAAGCGCATCAAACACCTGCTGGGAGGAAGCCATGCTCCCACACTTGGCGTAGAAATCTATCAAGCAAGTCACCACCACTGTATCGCTCTCGAGCCCCCGCTTGCAGACGTCGCCGTGGATCGCCATGCCAGCTTCCAGAGCCCCGACACTGCCGCAGGCCTTCAACGCGATCGCAAGCGTCCGAGCGTCCGGTTGGCAGCCTTGGGTCTCCATCCGAGAGAGAAGCTCCAGCGCCACCCTGCCTTGCCCGTTCTCGGTGTATCCGGATATCAGAGCCGTCCAGGAGACCACCCCGGGGCGTGGCATGTCGCCGAAGACTCTCTCGGCTTCCAGCATTCCACCGCAGTTGGCGTACATGTCGAGCAAGGTGTTCGCGACGTACACGTCCGAGTCGAGACTTTGAGCCGCGGCGTGAGAGTGTATCGCCATGCCCGTCTCGAGACTTCGCAGCTTCACGCCCGACCCGTCAACTTTCTGCCACTCTTCTTTCGCCGAGATCCTGATGCAAGCTTTCAGAGCAGCGACAAAGGTCCCAGCGTTTGGAACACAGCCGTCTCGTCTCATGCCCGTGAACGCCTCCAGAGCCAGCTCCCCGTCACCGTTCTCAACGTACCCCAGCATAAGCTCGTTCCAGGCCACCGCGTCCCGGTCCGGCATCCCGGCAAACACCCTCGCAGCGTCATCCATGCTCTGGCTCTCGGCGTAAGCATCGATCAATCTGCTCGCCACCAACATATCCCTGTCGCAGTTGTCTCTCGCAGCTTGCGAGTGAACGGCCAGAGCATTCTCCAAGGACACCATCTTCACGAGCTTCCCGTCAAGTTCTCTGGTCTCCTCGTCGCTCGCAAGGCCGCTGCAAGCCTTGAGACAAGCGACGTACGTCAAGGCATTCGGCACCACGCCTCCGCCCCGCAGGCACCGAAACGTTTCCAGCGCCAGCCTCTCCTGCCCGTTATCGGCATAGCCGAGTATCAGAGCTGTCCACGCGACCACATTCCGCTGCGCCATCTTCTCAAACACGGACGAAGCGTCTCCCATGCTGGCACACTTGGAGTACACGTCCACCAAGCTGCTTCCGACGTATAGACTCGAATCGCAGCCGCCAGCTTTCCGAGCCTGAGAGTGCAACGCCATGCTCTTCTCCAACACTTCCATCTTGCCGTGCCTCTGGTCGCCAAAGTCGGCCGTCACTGCGAGCCTGGAGCAAGCTTTCAGAGCGGCGACGAACGTCCGGGAATCTGGAGGGCAGCCACCGGCTTGCATCGCCACGAAGAGCTCCAGAGCTCTCTCGGCTTCGCCGTTCTCCGCGTACCCGAGAATCAAAGCGTTCCAGGAGATCACGTCTCGCTGCTTCATCCGTCCAAACACACGAGAGGCATCCGCCATGCTGCCACACTTCGCGTACATGTCCACAAGGCTGCTTCCAACGTAGATGTTGCTCGACTCGTGGAGCTTGCTCCTGGAGTGGACAGCCATGCCTTTCTCCAGGGCCGCCATGCTCACGACCATGCCGTCGACTTGCCTCCCTTGTTCGCTCGCCGCAAGGCTGCTGCAAGCTTTGATCGCGGCGACGAAGAGCCGGGCATCTGGAAAACACTCGTGAGATTCCATCATCGGTAGCAACTCAAGAGCAGCATTGCCTTGCCCGTTTTCGACGTACCCGAGCAGCAAGGCTGTCCACGAGACAACGTCTCGATGCTCCAATCCATCGAAGACTCTTCGAGCATCTGGCATGCTTCCACACTTGGCATACAAATCGATCAAGGTGTTGGCCACGATGATCTCCTCGCAGCCGTTGCTCGCAATCCGGCAATGCAAGGCCATGGACTTCTCCAAAACTCCAAGCTTTCCATCGTGTTCTTCCATGCGTCCTGTCAAGAGCACACAAGCTTTAAGCGCGGCAAGGAAGCTCCAAGAATCCGGGACGCAGCTATTTACCTCTGTGCTGCTACACAGGCGCGAGAAGAGCTCGAGCGAGGTCTCACACTCCCCATTGCAAGCGTACCCCAGGATGAGCGCATTCCAGGCCACGAGATCGCGATGCTCCATGGCGTCAAACACGCGCTGCGCCTCGATCATCCTTCCACACTTGGCGTACAAGCCGATGAGGCTGCTCGCAACATAGAGATTGGAATCCATCCCTTGCCGGAACGCATCGGCCGCAACCGACTTGCCCCGCTCGAGATCGCGCAATCTCCTGGAGGCCTTCAAATCCGCCAGAATGGAGCTCACACTTGCCTTGGAAGAGGAATCCACGGCTATTGGCAGCGCATTGGAGCCGCGCCATCGCTCGATTTCCCCAGGCATTTGAAGAGCCCTAAAAGTATAGTTTGAGTTGGAAATATTTTCACCGTTAAGAGTGTTCTTGGCGCTCTTGGCGCAGGGAATGGAAGAACAAGAACTAGGGCTCTCGGCCGATGTGGCATTATGGTGATTCGAGGCGCCGCGGGTGGGATCTATGTGCGATCTTCTGTGCCGCGCAAGCACCGGCCGGATTGGGACGTAAGTAGCTTGAAAATCTTTGTTTCGCTTTGAAAATCCTGCTCTTTTGTTCTACCTAGAACACTGTGCGCGATCTCAAGACGCTCAAGCTCACAGCTGCGGAACTGGTTCGTTTCTTTCTCTCGTCTTTCACCTGAATAAGAATTCTTCTCTTAGGAAGCAAGATCTAAGGCGTTTAAATCTAAAGACTGGTCTCGGCCAACAAAAACTTCTTCTGGTAATTCATCCTAGCGGTTCTCATGATTTTTTCTTTACACGGGTTCTACAGGTCGGAGTGTGGAGGTAGAAGAAGCTTTCGGGAGTGAAGATGGCGATGTAGCTGCCAAGTTAGCAATGCACAGGATCAAAGTTCGTAGAGGTAGTGCGCATTTTCTCCTTTTTTTGGCATTCGATCTTTTCTTTGTATTTTCTTCGTGGTTTTGACATGCTTCGATCGTTGCAATGCAGACTTTTTGGCGTTGAAGAAGAGCCATATCTTAAGCAACTGTTCGACCTCAAGCAGTGGCGATGACGATGACGATGGTGACGACGGGGATAACAATTTCGACGAGGACATCCGCCGGTTAGAGTCACTTCAAACGCAGCAGCTTTCGCAGAAGACGACGTCGACACCTCCTACCATGAAAAACAAGCCAGACCTGGCTTGTGATATGCAGTTTCTGAGGGGGAGCCCCAATCTTTTGCAATACCTGGAGACTGAAATGCAAAAGGCGTGGTCCGAGATGGCCTTGGCAAAAGAAAAGCAGCAGCGCAAGCGTAAGAAAGTTAAAAAGAGGATGAAATTGCAGCTTGGACAGAAGAACAAGAAGAAGCCAGAGAAGGACGATGTCAAGTTGCTCAACATGGTTCTCGCAAGCCAAAAGTCAACCGCTCTTGCTACGAATCAAACTTTTGTCCAGGTACTTTGAACTTTTTGCCGCCCGAGAATTCTTGTATATTTTTCCATCTCTTTCAGGAGTTGCAAAAGCATGTACAGTACCAGCAAAACGTTATCCACGAGCTCAACGAGTTTCGAATCTCTGCAACAAGAGAACTTACAAACCTCGTGGTACGTATGACTTGAGTAGCCTGACTTTTTCATTTTCGAACTTGTGTGCGCAGGTTCTTGTCCAAAAGCTGCTCTCAATCCAAGAATGCAAAGCTCCGATTGTGAGTCTACCTGCGAGCGACGATGAAAGTAAAAAGCTTGTTATTGAAGGTGAAAAAATGTTTTTTTTTAATAATTTGTTCTTTTTTTCTAACAATACGCTGCTTTCAGCAAAGCCTCCTCCCGCTCTTACGGACAACATTGAGCCTGCCGATGGGGGATCGACTCGACAGATCGAAGATCGACCGAGTCACCATAATGGTACCCCGCCTAAGGCAAGAAACATTTGACATTTCCATGAAAACAAACAATTACAACCATCTTTTTGCAGCCTCGGGAAGTTCCTACGTTTCTGAAGCGACGAGCTTGCACCATATCAAAGAAAGTCTCTGCCGCAAGGCCTCTCCAGCTGCAAGGTCCCAACCAAGCTAAACCTCCTCCTGACAGTAAACATCTTGACACGACGCAGGCCGCAAAAGCCACCGAAAACAAACGAAGGCTTCCATCCACATATCAAAGACCAACGGAGGAGCCGACTAGAGAAGGCGAGGTAACGGGTGACGAGTTCGACAGGAGAGAGAATCCACTCTTTGAGTCGGAAATGCAAGGGAAAAGAGCCGTCTCCCGGGGCCCCTTCAAGAAATCCAGGCTTCACGAGCAATCCTCATCCCCGACATGGAGAGGAGGACGACACGCTCTGCTCGCCGCAGCAGCCGAGCAGCCTTCTTCGCCAGCGTGGAAGGGGCGACACAACATTCCACTAGAGAAACCTCCGTCGCCAACTTGGAGAGAACGACACATCCAAGCTTGCGACCAATCTTCATCGCCAACAGGGAAAGGCCGACTCGCTCAGCTCGCCACAGCAACAGCAGGGTGCGGGCAACCATCGTCGCCAACAGGAAGAGAACGGGCTTTTCACGCTCAACAGGCAGCAATCACTCACGAGCAAACTTCGTCGCCACCATGGAAGGGAAGCCGACGCGCAGCAGTGGTGGAGCAAAGTTTGTCACCAAAGTGGAAAGGAAGACATGCTCCTCAAGCGACGATGATCAAAGCCGACGAGAGAGCTGCCGAGGATGGGAAGAAAGCCACTATATGCATACCAACGAGGAAGCCAAACTTGGAAGAGCGCAGAGTGGTGATCCCGGTGGTGAGGAAGAAGGCAACGATGCAGCCATCGATGAACAAAGCCCAGCTTGCCGAGTCGCAGGTGGATTTCCAGAACAAAAAGCCTCCGAGGTACAAGCTTCAGGGATGGTCCGCGGTTCTCGCCCAGTCTGGTATGTGGATGAATCTCTCCGGTTCGATCAGCTAACTCTGTTTTCTTTGTTTTTTTTTTTCCAGACAAGCTCAGAGGCAAAGAGAACAATGTGAGAGCATAAACTCGATTACGTGCAAATCTAGCGATTTTTCTAGACGCTCCTCGTATGTTCGAGTAGAGAAAGTTTCAAAGAAATGGTTTTTGCGATGCTTCCAAGAAGCCGAGCTTAACCGCGTGAAAGGTATACTTACAAAAGTACTGTCGCGATTTAGGGTTCTTCATTTGCATCATTTCTATGGGGGGCACGGAGGCGTTTCCAAATCTCGGCAAGCACTGCAGCCATTCCTCGTGTGGGCAGCTCGATTTCCTGCCCTTCAAATGCGATGCCTGCTCACAGGTAAAATTCTCTTGCTTCCTAGATCAGGGGATTCCAAACAAATTCTCTTCTTCTAGGTGTTTTGCTTGGATCATCGATCCTACACAGCTCACGAATGCCCCAAGGCGGGCGCCAAGGACTCGACAGTGATCGTTTGCCCCTTTTGTGCCTCGGGCGTCAAGACGGTGGCGGGCGAGGATCCCAATTCCACAATCGAGAGACACCTCCAAACGTCTTGCGACCCAAGCAACTACGACCGCGTGATGAAGAAACCAAAGTGCTCCGTGCGAGGATGCAAAGAGGTTCTCACCTTCTCCAACAAGTTCCATTGCAAGGTCTGTAGCAAGAACACCTGCATGAAGCACAGGTTCCCGGCGGATCACGCATGCCAAGCTATGAGCTCCAGTGTTGCCGGAAGGAATGGTGGTGGTGGCGGTGACTTGGCTTCCAGGTTTTTGCAAGCTCTGTCGATCAGGACAGGGAGTGAGTGTGGAACGAGCAGCAGCAACAGCCGCAGCAAGAGCTCCTCTTCAAAGTGGCCGAGAATTTTCTAGTAGAGCCAAGAAAAAACTCCTTTGTTGGGTATATTTGGAATATGTGTGAATATACTGGCCTATTCTATCAGAAATTCAATTAGCTTAATCTTGTGTTTAATATACTAAGTTTGTTCGCTGGCTCCCCCTTCAAAGATATTGTAGTCCTCATGTCGCTGCTAAGGACTCTATGAACCTCCTCAATGAGCACATTGGAGGAAAAATCATGTGGATTCCCTCTGTAACACTAACTTTCCTCCATCTACCATTTGCCACAACTATAGTAGCAATCCCTACCACCCCACCAAATCTAGCATCCAAAAATTTGTTTCAACTAAACTTTGGTAAGAGTGGAAATCATGTTCAATTGACATGGTATTTAATATGTAATGTGGAGATGCACAAATATTCCCTAAGAGTTCTGGGAGGAGAATCTACACTAAAAGATAGCAAAGATTTAAAATAAATTGGTGGGAAAGTTGGATATAAAAAAGAGGGTGAGAAGGGTTAAACTAACCTTTCTAAAGTGTTTAAAGGCATTTAAAAGTGTTAAAGTTAGTGAAGAAATTCTCTGTGCAATTGGCTATATGGAAAAATATCTATTAGTGACGTGGCCAATTAGGGTGAGTTTTACTATTCCCCCTTCCTCAGGTGGTACATGTTACTTCTTTTATTATTATAACATTCTCCATAAGTTCTTTATTAGCCATTTTAGCTTCACTTGGCTTCCTTTAGCTATTCTCTTTTGCTAGCCTTGCAAATTCCTTCTCACCTTGCATTTTGAGAATCTTTGTATCTAAGGAAATTATTTCTATACAACCATTTTTTCATCTCATTTCTTTTCAACTTCTTGCTTGTTCACTACCACCTTTGGCTCCCCATATCTCTTTACTCTTAAAGTCTATATACTTTTTTATAAGAATCTAGCAAGCTACAAGAGAAATAAACAAATGATTACTTAATGAAATTGCTTAGGGATGCCTTATTGCTAGTGGCCAATCGTGAGCTACAAACAAAACTTTCCAAAACATTCTAAAGATCATGAAAAACCAAGTGAAATCTCACTAACACTCATAATTCCTTCAAAAATGCAAAAGCACAAAGTCAATTAAAGTATTAGTGATCCAGAAAAATATCTAAGGACCACATGGGCCCTTTAATTTGATGCACACACAATTCCCATCCCTATAACAAGATTTAGGAAATCTTGCTCACTTAAGACTTTTCCCAGCCAAGAAAATGTGGTGCTTTATTCGTAACTCCCAAGATTTAAATAAGTTTGCAACTATCCTTTAGCTATTTAGATCTAACAAGGTCTCTACTAGAATTGAAGTTAAGAGGCATTATACTACATAAATTCCACTACACTATGCCCAAATGAGAATCTAACAAGTTGCAAGAGAAATAAATAAAGGATTGTTTGACAAAATTGCTCAAGGATGCTTTGTTAGTAGTAGCCGACCATAAGCTACAAGCAAAACTTTCTAAAACACTCTAAATCTCATGAAAACAAAGTGTAATCTCACTAACATTCACAATTCTCCTCACTAGTTACTAAAATCATTCTAAGAACACTTTTAAACACTTTTAAACACCTTTAAACACTATTAAACACTTTATAAAGGAGGTGAGGCCTAACTTAACCCTTCCTTATTATCACCGTCCTTTTTATAATTGGCTCTTTTGTTGATTTGCTCTAAATCTCTATTGTCCTTTAGTGTAGATTCTCTTCCCATGACTCCTAAAGAATATTCATGCATCTCCACTACACATCATGTCAATTAAATATGATTTCGACTATTTCCAAGGTTTAGATAGTGCTAAAAGAAGTTAGAGGAGAAGAAGAAGTCATGTTTGATTGACATGGTATCTAAGGTATGACATAAAGATGCATAGATATTCCCTAGGAGTTGTGGGAGGAAAATTTACACTAAAAGATTGCAAAGATTTAGAATAAATCAGTGGAGAACTAGCTGTAAAAAGAAGGGTGATGGGTTAGGTTGGGCTCACCCCCTTTCTGAAGTGTTTAACAGTGTTTAAAAGTATGATATTAATAAGTAGTGAGGAAAATTGAGATTGCATTCTATTTCTCATGATTTTTAGAGTGTTTTAGAGAGTTTTATTTGTAACTCACAATTAACCACTAGCAATAGGGTGTCCTTGAGCAATTTCATTATTTATTTCTCTTGAAGCTCACTAGATTCTCATCTAGGCACAATGTAGTGGAATCTACATAAAATAGCACCTCTTGGCCTCAATTCTGGTAGATCTAAGCAATCTGCTAGATGTAAGCGGACAAAGGATAGTTGCAAACCTATTTAGATCTTGGGAGCTAAGAACAAAGTGCCACCTTTTCTTGGCTGGGAAAATTTTCTAGTGAGCAAGGAATTCTATTATGAGGAGATTAATTGAAAATTGCATATGTGTTGGACTAAGGAACATATTAGGTCCTTAGAGATTTGTTTGGATCACTAGTACTCCCACTAACTTTGTGCTTCCATATTTTTAAAAGAGTTTGCCATGCAATATGCCATGTGGTGGAATATTTGCTAGTGTCATAGGTCAATCAAGGCAAGTTTGATTATTCCCCCTTTCTCGGTGGTACAAGCTTTTGCTTTGCCCTAGTTTCTCATGTTCACTTTTACCCTAGTATTATGCTAACAAATATAATATGTTGTTGCAGGCTCAACAAGCCTTTGTAATACCAATTCTAATAGTTTTGTTTGATGAAACTTACAACTTCCAAAACCTTGATTATAGAGATCAAAAGTGCAGAAAAGCCAGATGAGGTGGTCATCTTTGGAAGCCATATGTATAGTTGGGAAATTGCATATGGCACAAAGAATGATGTTAGTGGAGCATTTGTTTCTTGGGAGGTGATCAATTATTGTCTTATAAAGCAAATTATAGCTCCATTCATTTTGCATTTCAGGTGGTGGGATTTATTCACCAACTTAAACTAAAGCCATACCACACACTTCAAGCAATGTTGTTTGTGAATGAGGAAAATGACACAAAAGTTGTTAAGCAATACTAAAGCATGAGTAAATCTTTAAGCCTTATGCCCCCTTTTTTTTTTTCTTCCTATCATGAAACTAATCTGTTTTCAAGTATACACAATCCATTTTGGAAAAGATACAATAACTACAACTTGAAATTAGCTTCTACAACTTTGTAGAAGGCCTTGCTAGATTAAAAAAGCTTTACTTGTGGAGATTGGATTTGGAAATATTAATGGTCATTCCATAGGGATAGACATTTCGCCCATGGTAAGCGTCTTCCTCTTCACTGAAACTATAGTGTGATGCTAGAGTTCCTTATGGAAGCCTAGTGACTCTAGACCCATTAGTTAAGAACAATTTGTCCAAAAGCTTTAACAATCTTTCATATCCAAATGTCAACTTCAAAACTAGTACTTTTGGTATGTTTATTCACATGTCTGTGTTTATGGAAAGGTATCACCATACCCAATTCGACACAGTTGACAAGCTTTTGCCTAGGCAACTCCAACACTACCATGCTTGCTGTTTGGACATATCAAATTTGGATTCCATGCTCCCGAGATCGTGAAAATAGATCTATAGCCAATTGTCAGCATTTTTGAAATTGTGTATTCTTCATGACTCGAAAATTGACATTTGTAAACTAGTGAAAGGAAGATATATCAAATTTATTCATATGATAGAATTTTATCCTTTCACTTATAATAAATTTAATATGAATTTGATTTAGTGTGATGAATGAGATGACATCTCTGACACCTCAAGTGAAGACTACTCTAGATAGAGCTTGAGCGAGATGGTCTGGTCATCAAGCCATGCAAAGTATAAACTTCCAACCCTCTAGCATACACTAAGACAACCTCCTGGATGTGCAGCTGGATGTTGTGGTTGAAACAATGACCAAGCTTGACTATGGTGGCATCCAAGTTTCAAGTGAGATGGGTGGCAGAGCATAGGGGCCTCACTTGCCAATGCAGTTGATACAATAGGAGGTTGTTTCTCTCAATTCTCAGGAAAGAAGAAATCATTTGGAAAGAAAAATAAAAATTAAAGTGATGTTTAAATTAAAGGCTTAAAGGCATATACAATCAAGATAAATCTTTGCATTTAGTAGGCAACTCAGGATTATCTACTTTGATAGTTTCTGAAAATATTTTTAACTCATCTCGAGCATGTTCTACCCGTAACATAAAAGATCCATCTCTAAGTAGAACCACTCCTCCACCTTCATTATAAGCTAAACATATTGTCCATAAATCTTCTATAGCTTCTATAAAGTCATCACGTGTGCTTCCATGGAACCAGCCAATTGTTAAAAAGATGCCTAAAGTACCAATTCTGAAGCTATAAGTACCATGTTGGAAACCATTTAAAGAAAATTGGAGCCAAACCAATGATGCACAATTACAATAATCTCCAACATTAGTTGCAATAGTAAAAGTGTTAATACAATCTTGGAATGATGGTGCAGAAAATGATTTTGCTTGTTGGATGACCATTAATATTAAGATAAAATTGCATAGGATCACTTTTCCTTCCATAATTAAATTTTATTTTAGTAAGGAATACAAATCTTCAAATAAACCATCTTCTCATTTTATATATATATATATATATATATATATATATATATATATATATATATA